>NC_133334.1:187050468-187218969 GCF_042186555.1 Aquarana catesbeiana
GGTGAGTGCTTGCGGGCGCGCTCCCGTGATACAGCCGGCGGCTATAGCCGCTCGCTGTATCACTCGGCCCCGCCCCCCGGCGCGCCGCGTCATCGGATGTGATTGACAGCAGCGCGAGCCAATGGCTGCGCTGCTTTCAATCCATCCACTGCAGCCAATCAGCGACCAGGCTGAGCTGCAATGAGGACGAGCAGCGAAGATTCGAGGCGTCAGGTAAGTAAAACGGGGGGGCTGGGGGCGGCGGTACTGTCAAAAGTTTTTTCACCTTAATGCATAGAATGCATTAAGGTGAAAAAATTTTTATCTTTACAACCCCTTTAAGTAATGTTGGGTACCTCATCCAATGCAATAAATATAGCAAAGGATTTTATGATGGTGAAACAGGATAGAAGTTACAAACAAGGATTATCAAGGAACATAGGGAAGATAGTTTCTGCATACCTGTGGGACATTATTTCTCACAATACTATGAAAGACTTTAATGTCTTAAAACTTAAATGGAATTTCAAAACTATTCAGGAAAGAAAAACTTTTGAACTAATGATGAAAATATAATCGCCTAAATCTAGACCTGGGTTTTTTTACTCATCTGCTTCAGCCCCGGAAGATTTTACCCCCTTCCTGACCAGAGCACTTTTTGCGATTCGGCACTGCATCACTTTAACTGACAATTGCGCGGTCGTGCGACGTTGCTCCCAAACAAAATTGACGTCCTTTTTTCCCCACAAATAGAGCTTTCTTTTGGTGGTATTTGATCACCTCTGCGATTTTTTATTTTTTGTGCTATAAACAAAGAGCGACAATTTTGAAAAAAAGGCATTATTTTTTCCATTTTGCTATAATAAATATCCCCTCAGTTTAGGCCAATCCGTATTCTTCTACATATTTTTGGTAAAAAAAAAAAAAAAATCTCAATAAGCGTTTATTGATTGGTTTCCGCAAAAGTTATAGCGTTTACAAAATAGGGGATAGTTTTATGGCATTTTTATTAATATTTTTTGACGTTTTGGTGGACACATCGGACATTTCTGACACATTTTTGGGACCATTGTCATTTATACAGCAATCAGTGCTATAAAAATGCACGGATTCCTGTGTAAATGACACTAGCAGTGAAGGGGTTAACCACTAGGGGGCAGGGAGGGGTTAAGTCAGTACTAGGGAGTGTTTCTAACTGTAGGGGGGATGGGCTAACTGTGACACGTCACTGATCTCTGCTCCCGATGACAAGGAGCAGAGATCAGTGACACTGTCACCAGGCAGAACGGGGAGATGCTGTTTACATCAGCATCTCCCCATCCGTCCTATCTGTGAGGTGATCGCGGGTATCCCCGCGGTGATCGAGTCCGCGGGACCCGCGACCCGACTCACGGAGCTACCGGCCAGCGCGCACGCAATGGCATGACGGCAAATTCAAAGGGACGTACCTGTATGCCCATTTGCCCAGCCGTGCCATTCTGCCGACGTACATCGGTCAGCGTTGTCAGTGTGTCAGAGTGAGCAGACGTACACTCCTGTGTGCGAGAAGCACCGGCCATCTAGGATCCTCCCCAAGGCTCCCCAGCGGATCCAGCGGACTGACCAGGTCCCCCAGTACCCCCCCCCAGCAACATCGTGGAACGGAAGCAGGTACCTGTGCCCAGTATCACCACGCCGTAGCAAGCCTCCGGACGCCCAGTTCCAGTCACAGCCTCTTAGCCTCTCAGGACACTGCTCCGGCCAGCACGCCGCCCTAGCAGGCCTGGCCTGCTGTTTCCTCCCCCTGCCTCCACACCCCATCGGCAGCACTGCTCCCCCTGCCCCTCCCTCTAGCGTGATGCGATCGTAGCAGGGATCCTTTCCCAGGACAGACCGCGGCCTGGGCCTAGTCCGCCGGCCATCTTGGGACACCCAGACGCGGCAGCAGCAGTACTCCCCTAGCCTCCTTGGACTCCAGCGGGTCCTACCGGGACCCGGCCCCCTACTCGCCCTGACCCCTGCCGTCTAGTGCCCCCCCCACAGCATTCTATTATACAGCGGCTCAGGCCAGTCCAGCGGCCATCTTGGTACACCCATCCCGGGCTCACAGCAGCGCTCCACAAGGAACCCACCAGCACTGGTGCACCTCCAAAGCCGCGTTCTGGTCACCCGTCCCTAACCGCTAGACCCGGGGGGACAGACCGCGGCTGCGGCCTAGCTCCAACCCACCTCCTCAGCTCACCCCTCTCTCTCCATAGGCAGTCGCCCTTTCACCTGTGAACACCTCCGCCGGCTCACCACTAGGGCACAGGCAATACTGAGAGAAGGACAATCCTCGGCTTAGGCCTTACACCGGCACTCTTCTTGATCCCTCCAGGCGCAGCTCTGTACCAGGAAGTAGTAGCCTAGATCAACCTCAGTACCCTCGCCCTGGTCTGACCCCTACCCCTCTACTCATCACTGAGTAGGTAAGTACATGGGGCCACCCACTAGAAGTTGATCCAGGGACTCAGTCCGATCGCCTCTGGGGTCAGGAAGGAATTTTTTCCTCGGCTGTAGCAATTGGCCAGCTCAGCTAGGGGTTTTTGCCTTCCTCTGGATCAACAGGAGGGCAGTTAGGCCTGCGTGGCCTCCCGACCACCACCACCAAGCCCCATTGTACCGTCATCAACACCACCTGAAGCAGCGGCGTTCTTCAGACCAGCATCTTCTCAGCAACAGAAGTACGGCACCCTTCAGGACCACCATCTACTTAGCAACTTCACCATCAATACATCAGTATCATCACCGCATCATCCTACCTTCAGTAATTTTTCTCGCCATGTGCAACTTCAAGTACTCAGCGGACGCTCTCCACAGGCTAAGAAATACCACCTCAACATTAACAACTTCATAAAATACTACAGAAAGAACAACTACTAAGGACCAACCTACAATCAACCATCAAATATAAGAAGACAACGATTCAACCACAACAATTAGCATGCGCTCTGATCAACACCAGATCTGCAGTCAAACACGACTTCATCACCCAAAACAACATAGATTGCCTTTTCATTACTGAAAGCTGGCTAACACCCGACTGCAACGCAATCCTAACCGAATTAGTACCGGAGAACTACAGGATCCTAACTGAGCACAGAACAGGAAAAAAAGGAGGAGGCCTAGCAGTGATCTTCAAATCTCACCTCGCGCTCACCAAACCAACTGTACAGAACTCAGTGCCTTTCATGGAGACACTCACCCTACATCTACAAACAACACCCCAAGACACTATCCACATACTTCTATGTTACAGACCACCAGGACCGAAGACAAACCTCCTGACACCCTTCACAGAATTCATGTCAACTCACACCCTGAAAACCAAAAACTTTTTGGCACTTGGAGATTTCAACCTCTGGGCAAACTCCACCCAAGACCCTATCGCCACCGCCTGCATCAACCAACTGAAAGAATTAGGTCTTCAGCAACTGATAAATGCTCCCACACATGGTTCACGACACATTCTGGACCTCATCTTCAAATCTACCGCTACCATGGACGGATCACCACGCTATTAAATTTAATATCGCAAACAACACCACCCTCCAAAAACGGAAACAGGCAACTACAACACACTGGACAAGATCTCAGAGGAAACTACACTCCGAACTCTTCAAAACCACATTAGCAAACAAAATAGCAATGTTAAACTTAAACCACTCAACGGAACAAACACTCAACTCCTTAAACAAGGCATTACTACAAACTGCGGACTCAGTGGCTCCAAAACGTAGAACACACATCCACAAAACAACCTCTGGATGGTTTAATGGCACTCTTACTTTATTAAAGCAGGAACGCAGACAAGCAGAAAGCCTGGAGAAGAAAACCCACAAAGGAAAACCACACAAACTACAAAGCACTCACGGAGAAATATCACAAAGCAATCTTCAAAGCAAAAAAGGAACGTTTCTCAAACACCATCTCATCAGCCTTAAACCGCCCTCAGGAACTCTTCAAAATAGTCACCAAGACTATCGATAAAAATCGACAACATCCGGAAAACAATTCAACAGAAAAAAACAACCAAACTCATCCAACCAAAGCAAAAAGAAAAACGATCATCACACAAGCACCGAATTTCGCACTGAGCCCAATCACCACTGACACCACCAAAAACATCATCAGAAGTCTCAGAGACAGCACATCACCAAACGACATCATTCCCACAAAACTCCTGAAAGAATGTTCCGACATCTTGGCTCCCACTATAACACACCTCATCAACCAGTCGTTCAAAGAAAGGGCTGTTCCAATCGCCCTCAAACATGGCATTGTCAAACCCCTCCTAAAGAAACCCAACCTCGACCCTAACTATCGCAGACCTATAACAAGCCTCAACACCATCTCCAAGATTATGGAGAAAGCAGTAGTACAACAGCTTCAACACCACCTGGACATGCACAAACTCCTGGACCCGCTGCAATCAGGCTTCCGCCCAGGCCATGGCACAGAAACGGCACTTCGCAAAATATGGGACAACGCCCTCGAAGCAGCTGATGATGGAGAATCATGTCTCCTAGTACTGTTGGACCTCAGTGCAGCGTTCGATACAGTGGACCACAATACTCTACTCATCCGCCTCACAGAAGTAGCAGGAGTCACAGATCCAGATCTACAATGGTTCGCATCCTTCTTAGGAAATCGCTCTCAGGCAGTGAAACTAGGAGCCTTCACCTCTGAAACCCGCGCAATCTCTTGTGGAGTCCCTCAAGGTTCACCCTTGTCACCAGTGCTCTTCAACATCTACGTCCGCCCACTTCTCAAAATCATCAGAAAATCGGACCCCTGCTTCCACTCATACACGGATGATACCCAACTATACCTTCGCATCACCGGAGAAAAAGACCATCATCAGCAACTAGAAAAATGCCTCACTTTGATAGACGATTGGATGACCACTAGCTCTCTTAAACTCAACAGATCAAAAACCGAGCTTCTTCTCCTACACGCAAATCAAAATTCCAAAACTAAGACCCAATGGACACCACCCACCATCTTTGGACAGACCATCTCTACAAGCACCAAAGCCAAGAGTCTCTGAGTCATTTTTGACTCAGAAATGTCAATGGATGCACAAATAGGATCAGTAGTCAGCCAATCTCACCATCTCATCCGCCTGCTACGTAGACTCATCCCCTTCGTCCCAGAAGAGGACAAAGCAGCAGTAGTTGGAACAATCATCAATTCCAGACTCGAATACGCAAACTCCCTCTACATGGGACTACCCCAATATCAGCTTGCGCACTTGTAACTCATCCAAAACACGGCGGCAAGACTGTTAACAGGAAAAAAACCATGGGAATCCATCTCCCCTTCCCTGAGGAGCCTACACTGGCTAACCGTAAAGAACCGAATTACCTTCAAGACCCTCTGCCTCACTCACAAATGTATACAAGGAAACGCTCAATACCTACGCGAGAAAATAAAGCACTATACACCCAATCGCAGTCTTCGATCTTCAAACCAAAACCTCCTCCTTATTCCAAAAACCCGCTACAAAACAAAAGGAGAATGAAGATTCGCAGTCCAAGGACCACGGTTATGGAACGCTTTACCGCATGGAAGAAAACCATCAGGCCTTCAGGAAGAAACTCAAGACCTACCTCTTTTAAGAAGCTGGACAACACAGGAGAGATCGAGCGCCTTGAGGCGATTCAGTTCGCATTTGCAGCGCTATACAAATCATTCATTCATCGGCATGCACCGGTTGGGAAGTGGTTATCCAACATTATCCATTTTGCAAGCCCCTATGTGACGGTCTCTCCCCCCCCCCCCCTCCAGCCCATACACAGAGTGAATCTCTTTCTTGCAACCACGGGTTGCAAAGATGAAATTCACTCGATTCGGGGGGCAGGAGGCGGAGCCTAGCAGAGCAGACATGCATTGTTAGAGCTCCACACCGCTGAGGAGAGAAGAGAAGGACAAAGCGGAGCCTGCAGGCTCAAAAGGTATCCATTTGAACCTTTTTGCCCCAGGGAACAAACTGTGAAAGTTTGGGCAGGAAATATGGTACTGGGAGGAAACCGTGGCAGAAATAAAAATCACCTCACAAAGAGCTCACAGGCACTCACTGCAGCTGAAGCAGCTCCAGTCACCTCACAAGATACAGCATCAGGGCGCTCTCACAGACAGAAAATGTCACAGCAAGACTCTCCATTTGAGTCAGATACAGAACAAATCCTCTCACAAACTTCTCCACAAGCCTCCTCAGTATCCCCAGTAATATTATTACAATTTGAAAAGATGCTTCATAAGGCTTTAAAACAAACCTCAGACCAAATAACAAAAAGCCTAACCAAAGAAATAAGAGAGCTGGGAAACTGCACCACAGCCTTAGAAATAAAAATGGATGAAATTGAAATTACAACCCAAGAAAATATAACAGAATTGGAACAATTAAAAAAAGAGAATTTAATACTTCAAACTAAGCTCGAAGATTACGAAAATAGAGCCAGACGTTCAAACTTGCGCATAAGGGGAATACCTGAAACTGTGACAGACCTGCAATCTACTATTACTGCTCTATTACAAGAACTAAAGCCAGATATCCCTATTGAACGTTTAGAACTGGACAGAGTACACAGAGCCCTCACAGCCAAAAAGAAAGATGGACCCCCACGTGATATAATCACAAAATTTCATTATTACAGAACGAAAGAACAAATACTAATTGCTGCAAGAGAAAAAAAGGAACTTAATTTTCAAGGACACAATTATCAAATTTTTGCTGACCTATCCCAACTTACTATTACTAAAAGACGATCCATGAAACCCCAACTAATGGAACTGCAACGCCACAACATTATGTATCAATGGGGCTTCCCCTTTTCAGTCAGATTTAACTACCAAGGTACAATTTACAGAAGCAGATCAGCAGATGAACTACAACAAACCCTTTTAAAATTAAATCTGGCAGAACCCACAAGCAGCAACTCTCCCACACGCAGAAGAATGGCGTCATCTTCACCTTCAGGCAGCACCCAGAAAATTTCAGAACAAAATGGGAATCATCATTCTCACAAAAGAGGCCGTTATGCCACATCATCCATGGACCAAGAAGATTCAATGGACTGACATCCTAATTCCTGATATCTCTTCATTTATTATACCAAGAGATGGTTCTCTATAAAAAACCTATATTTATAACTGAATGTAACTGCATTCTGATAGTCACACACTGTGTGGGTTCATGTTACATTCCAGATATATTTCTTATTACTTCTGATTCATATAGCCTTAGAATATATAAGTGAAATAAGGAAATTCTTGTTCAGTTATATATTATCAGGTAATAACAATAGATTTATTACTTTTTAGGACAAATATGTTCAATAATCCAGAAGTAATGGAAGCTTTTTCTTTCTTTTCTTAAAACAAATATATTATTACCTAACTAGTTCCTAGAATTATGTTTTTGTTTATTCTAATCTGAAGCAATACAACCTCAATTTTACAAGTTAACATATCTAAACAGTTACATATGAATAAAATATGTAATTGTTTACTCTAAAAGGGTTAAAATCCCAAAATAATTCAAACTATCTTCATCAATACCAAAGTTATTAACAGTACCTTTCTAACTGAATTATTTAGCCTAGGGCAAGACTAACCATATACAACCACCCTGGAATAAATAATTTCAACAAAAACTATATTCTGCACTCCAATTAATGAAACATCATTTTGATGTCTTTTGACATAGCACTTCTCTCCTGTAAGCGGAAGATCCGTGTACCCCCATTAGCCCTCCTCATTCTCCCAACCATATTATGTGGGAGTGTGACGAAGGCACTTATTCCCCTGAGAGAGATATTTATTCTCTTTCACGGGTAAATTGTGATTACTTGCAAAAAATAATTTATACAATGTATCATCTAATCTCATATGTTTTTTGTTTACTCTTTACTCCAGAATTCACTGGTTTCTTTTCTATCTATTCATCTCTTCAGTCCACACAGGTTGATCTGCGCAGTCAGCTCTGCATAACAAAAAGTAAGTCAAAACTATTTGATCTATTGCCATGGCACCACTGAATATACTTTCCCTGAATGTTCAGGGAATAAATGTCCCTCAAAAAAGGACCAAAGCCTTCCGTACTTAACATAACAAGAAGGCTCACATAGTATGCCTCCAAGAAACACACTTCACCAAAGATTCTACTCCAAAATATATTTCTCCTTTTTATCAACAAATTTACATGGCATCTGCCTGTACCAAGCAAAGGGGAACTCTAATTGCATTTCACCGATCCACACCATTCACCTTATCATCAGAAATTAAAGACCCAGAAGGTAGATACCTGATACTCATGGGTTATATAATGGATACAGCAATCACGGTGATTTCCTACTACGCTCCTAACAAACAACCTACACCATTCCTCTCACATATATTACAAGTGATTAATACACACAAAATAGGAACAGTGATAATGTGTGGGGATTCGAACCAGGTCCTCCTCCCATTTCTAGATAAATCACCTTTTACACCATCCAAAATAACCTCTAGATTACCTTTTTCTCAACTTCTTTCCAAATACAATCTGGTAGATTCATGGAGAGAAAGTAACCCAATGAAAAAGAAATTCACTTATTTCTCACACCCTCATCAAACCTTCACCAGAATAGATCATATTTTTCTAACAATAGGAATGATACCAGAAATTATTGCATCAGATATAATTCCGATTCCGTGGTCTGACCATAATGCAGTATACACTACTATAGCCTCAGCCATACCAAAAGCGCATGACCCAACGTGGTACTTACCGGACATAATGCTCAAACACCCACTACATCAGATGGCCATTGAACAAGCTTTAAAGGAATACATATCAATTAATAATACAACAGACATCTCCCCAATAACACTGTGGGAAGCTCATAAGCCTGTCTTGCGTGGTACAATACAAAGACAAATGGCACTATTTAAACGGGAACGCAAAAATCTAGCAAAAAAACTAGAACTCAATTTTAATGCAGCCTACATATCATTTCAAGATAATCCATCTCAGAGTACAAAATCTCATCTGGAAAAATCTAGATTGGAATACGATCTATTTCTCACTGAGTCAGTTGACAAATCCCTCAAACGCTCCAAACACAATTTCTACATGAATACAAACAAACCAGGTACATATTTGGCTCGGGCATTAAATTCAACTAACAAATCTTTCAAACCAATACGTTTAAAATTATCAAAAAATGTTTACACTTGTAATCCAGTTAAAATAGTCCATAAATTTCACTCACATCTCGCAACTTTATACAAGACAAACAATGAATTTAATCCCACAGAAGCTGAATCCTTCTTCTCAAAAATAACCTTACCTGAGTTATCTCAGAATCAAAAAAGCAGTTTGGATGAGCCTATAACTATAGATGAAGTTGCTAACGCCATAAAAGACCTAAAACTTAACAAAAGACCAGGCCCAGACGGCTACTCGGCTTTATACTATAAAACATTCTCAGAAATACTCTCTCCCATTCTCACTGAAACTTTTAACAAACTTCTAGATGGACATTCTTTCGGCAAGAAACACTAATGGCAATTGTTTGTATGATCCCAAAACCCCTTTCTGATGATACTTCCTGTGTGAATTATCGGCCTATCTCTCTGTTAAACCTCGATATTAAATTATTAGCAAAAATATTAGCAAAACGCCTCAATAGCATTATAGGAAAATTAATACATAGAGATCAAGTAGGCTTCATGCCAAATAGACAGGCAGGCGATAATATACGCAGGGCAGTGTTATTGGCACATATTGCTAAAAAACGGAAAATCCCTTTATGTTTTCTATCTCTCGATATTAAGAGGGCATTTGACACAGTATCCTGGCAATATATGCAATATTCATTACAAAAATGGGGTTTTGGACCCCACTTTTTAACATGGATCAAAGCATTATATAATAAACCCAAAGCCTATATAAAAAATGCTGGATACAAATCTGAAGCCTTTAATATTGAAAGAGGTACCCGACAGGGTTGCCCATTATCTCCCTTATTATTTGCCCTTATACTCGAACCCATGGCCCAATACATCAGAACAAACCAAACTATAACTGGCATTGAAGTAGGAGGTATTACACACAAATTATGTATATTTGCAGACGATATATTACTTTTTCTATCATCACCACAGGTCTCTGGTCCTAACTTAATACCAGCTCTTGATGGATTTGCAGCCCTATCCGGCCTTATGATTAATCCTAAGAAATGCCTAGTGCTTAATATTTCACTCACAAACATGGAATTGATCCCGGCTAGGGCTGCACTCCCATTCACATGGGCAGAAAAATCAATCCCATATCTTGGAATTCATTTAACAGCATCTCATTCTGACTTATTCTCAACCAATTATCCTCCTGTATTAAGACAGATCACAAATCTAATAAAACAATGGTCGCAACTTCCTTTATCCTGGATAGGGAAGATTAATGCAATCAAAATGACTATTCTACCCAAATTGCTTTATCTATTCAGAGTCCTCCCTATTCCAATTCCTTCCTATTTTTTGAGAATAGTACAAAAAAGAGCAACTTCGTTTATATGGGGCTCTTCTAAACCACGTATACCTATACACACACTACATCTTCCCAAAAATAAAGGAGGCCTGGGATACCCTAATTTTACTAACTACTACAGAGCAGCACATTTGGCCAGTCTGTCCAAATACCATGCAAAACAGGAAATCCCATTATGGGTATTTATAGAGGCTTCAGAAAATGACCCTCTATTAATATCAAATTTATTATGGCTTGATCCTAAAGACCGCTTTAAAATTCATAATCCCATAACTAAACACTTCTTATCTCTCTGGGATAAACTAAAAACCAAATATCAGTTACAATCTCCACACAATCCTCTCCTTTCTTTTATCAGAAATCCGGCCTTTTATACGGCATGGATCTACCCAAATTCTTTTAAAACTTGGACAACATCAGGCATTCAGACACTAAATGACTTCATAGCATCTAAATCATTCCTTTCATTCCCATCGCTTAGAGAAAAATATGATCTACCAAACTCTGAGATATTTAGATATCTCCAAATCAAACATTTCTATACGCCATTCCTAAAGGGGGATACACCATTATCCCAATTATCCATTTTTGAATCAATCTGTACAAAAGATCCATTTGCTAAAGGTACAATTTCATCACTTTATAATCAATTATATGGAGTAGCAAATCTTAATAGACCCTCTTACGTTCAAAGGTGGGAGGAGGACCTGGGACGAACTTTAGAAGACACGGACTGGTCTAACATATGGCTCACATCTAAGTCATCTTCACCCAACATCTTAGCACTGGAGACAAATTATAAAGTCCTAACTCGCTGGTACCTTGTACCCGCTAGAGTGGCAAAATATTCACCTAATACCTCAACTCTTTGTTTTCGAGGATGCCCAGAAATAGGCACACATTTACACATATGGTGGACGTGCCCAGTAATCCAAACCTTCTGGAAGGAAGTCTTCGTGATTGCATCTAAAATATTTAAAAAAATAATACAACCAGATCCATATTTAACTTTGCTTAATCTAAAACCGGAATGGTTAACACTCTCTCAATTCAAACTTATGATCCAACTAATAACGGCTGCAAAACAAACAGTGGCCAAGGCATGGAAATCTCATACATTGGTACCAGCAGAAACAATTCACAGAATGAATAATACAATGTCCCATGCTAAGATGGTAGCCATCGATCAAAATCAAATTCCAAAATTTGAAAAACTTTGGCATCCTTGGATAAAACAACAGTTCCTGTCAAACTTCAATGACTCTGTCCTGTTGCCATGGTAACAGATTAAATGACTTACAGAGACACCCATTCTAAGGCTTCAAAGAGAACTAAAAAGAATAATAAACTGACGAGCGGGACAACCTTGTGGACCATACCTCTACCTTTCAATCCTTTTTCTTCTTTCTCTTTCCTTTTCTCCACCTTACGATTAAAGCTCATTATCAGAATTTATTTGACCTATATACACTCTACTTGTAAACAATATGTATAGTAGGTATAAATAATTTAAATACCTACAAAAGTAACTAAGGAAATGATATATATCTTTAATTTAGGTTTACGTGAACCCAATGTTTAATATTTGAAATTTCATGATATTTACCTATATAAACCCTACTGTAAAACAATGAGCTTACTTTATAGATCCTTGTAAACTTACTTTATGTATCTTTATAACATTGTATACTCAATAAACTTCTTTTGACAAGGAAATTCACTCGATTCCCCCATCAACACAGTCAGTGTTGACAGCGGAATCCCTCCTGCTGAGTCATTGCATTCTCCCAGTGGGGGAATCTGGGAGAAGACAGAGATATATCAGCTGGTAGCGATAATCGCAAATAAAATCCAGCAGGCTGGTTGTAAACCATACACGGTTTAGAGATTTGAACCGTCTATTGCCGGCCTTAGTTTAAAGAGGAACTGCAGTCTGCTCACATAATTTGTAATAAAACCATCTGAAGCTTCCCTCCAACCACTTCTCCTGGACCTCTTTGTTGTCTTTGACACAGTGGACCACCCCCTCCTCCTCAAAAAACCCCACTCCTTTGGTCTCCGTGACTGTACTCTTCGCTGGTTCTCATCCTACCTATCCCACCGCTCCTTCAGTGTCACTTACAACTCTACTTCCTCCTCTGCTCTTCCTTTCTCCATCGGGGTCCCTCAAGGTTCTGTTCTTGGACCTCTCCTTTTCTCAATCTACACCACCTCCCTGGGTCAGTTGATTGCCTCCCATGGCTTTCAATATCATCTCTATGCTGACGACACCCAAATCTATCTCTCCACCCCCCAGCTCTCTCCATCAGTCCTCCTCACACATCACACCAACTTACTAGCAGACATATCAGCCTAGATGTCACATCCCTTCCACAAACTCAACCTATCCAAAACCGAGCTCATGATATTCCCTCCCCCAGGTGCCACTTCCCCTGATTTCTCTGTCAATATCAATGGCTCAATTATCAACTTGTCCCCCCACGCCAATGCCCTTCATGTAATCCTGGACTCCGAACAAACTTTTCGGACCCACATTCTATCGTTATCCAAAATTTGCCGCCTCAAGCTCCGCAACATCTCAAAGATACGCCCCTTCCTAACCAATGTCACCACAAAGCTTCTAATCCACTACCTGGTCATCTCTCGCCTTGACTACTGCAACTCCCTCCTCATTGGCTTACCTCTAAATAGGCTATCCCCACTTCAGTCCATCATGAACACTGCTGCCAGGCTCATCCACCTCATAAACCGCTCAGCGTCTGCTATACCCCTCTGCTAATCCCTCCATTGGCTGCCACTCAACCAACTAATTAAATTCAAGATACTAACAATAACTTACAAAGCCATCCATAACCTGGTCCTCCAGCTACATCACTAACCTCAAAATACCAACCTAATTGTTCTCTTTGCTCCTCCCAAAATCTCCTGCTCTCTAACTCCCTTGTCATCTCATCCCATGCTCACCTTCAGGACTTCTCCAGAGCCTCTCCCATTCTATGGAATGCTCAATCTGTCTGAGTTTCTCCTACTTTGTCCACTTTCAGACGATCCCTGAAAACTCATTTCTTCAGAGAAGCCTATCTGGCCCCCACCTAATAACTGTACATTTATTTTCTCCATCAGCATATCCCCCACAGTTATTATCTCTTGTCCTTCCCTCTTCGATTGTAAGCTCTAAGGAGCAGGGCCATCTGATTCCTACCGTATTAAAGTGTACTGTATTTGTACTGTCTACCCTCAAATTGTAAAACGCTGTGTAAACTGTTGGCTCTATATAAATCCTGTATAATAATAATAATATTATATTCTACAATGCGTTTTTTAACCGCTTTAGCCCCGGAAGATTTGGCTGCTGAATGACCAGGCCATGTTTTGCGTTTCGGCACTGCGTCGCTTTAACTGACAATTGCTCGGTTGTGCGGCGTTGCACCCAAACAAAATTGACATCCTTTTTTTCTCACAAATAGATTTTTCTTTTGGTGGTATTTGATCATCTGTGGTTTTTATTTTTTGCACTACAAACAAAAAAAGAGCAACAATTTTGAAAAAAAAAAAAAAACACAATATTTTGTACTTTTTGCTATAATAAATATCCCCTTTTTCTTTTTTTTTAAAAAGCTAATTTTTTCTCAGTTTAGGCCGATATGTAATCTTCTACGTATTTTTGGTAATAAAAATCGTAATAAGCATATATTGATTAGTTTGCGTAAAAGTTAAAGCGTCTACAAAATAGGGGATAGATTTATAGCAATTTTTTTTATTATTATTTTTTTTTTTTTTACCAGGAATGGCGGCGATCTGTGATTTTTATCGGGACTGAGACATTATGGTGGACACAACGGACAGTTCTGACACATTTTTGGGACCATTGGCATTTATACAGCGATCAGTGCTATAAAAATGCACTGATTACTGTAAAAATGTCACTGGCAGGATAGGGGTGATCAAGGGGTTAACTGTGTTCTCTCTCTGTGTTCTAATTGAAGGGGGGATGGGACTGTCTAGGAAAGATGACAGATCACTGTTCATACTGTTCATATCAGTCTCTTCTCCCCTCAGAGAATTGGGATCTTATGTTTACACACACAGATCCCGATTCTCGGGTGTGTCATGTTGTGGAAATTGTATGAAGATGTATTTTAATATGTATTGTCATAGAGTCTCCCAGTGTTAGTACTCCCGCAGCCCGCTCTAAAGAGCTGACTGGGGAAGACTGATGCTGGTTGAGATCCGTTTGGTAGTAGAACGCTCCTTGGGGATGTAGAGAAGTGTTTGCCGAGTGGGGATCTGTACGCCAGCAAAGGGCCCCTGTGCGATGCACAGAACGATCATCTGGAGGGGATGTGTTTGCTCTGCAAAGACATTATCGTTTTAGCAGATGTGCGCTCGTGTCACCCCTGTATGCCTGTTCAACATATTTGGGGTGCCATGGCTTATACCTGCAGATAATGTCCCTTCTACATAGACAGTAGTATAGTCCGGGAATGCGTTGTTCTCTGAACAACGCAGAATAAGGACTCGTGAAAAACGGTAAAAACGGGAGCCTTTGGGTGCGTTATGGTCGAACAGCGTCCATGATTTAACCCAGCCATGTGGCTTCCATTGTCTAGCTGAGGATAGCTTACAGAGACAGGGGACGGGAAATCATACACGCTGCCCATGCCCAGACATGCCCATAAGACTCCCCTAGTCATTGTTAATTGGTTGTTGTATAACCCCTCCTGATTCAGGGAATGCCTGTGCTTGATTGGTCGATTGTGAAACCATGAGGCTCTATTGTTTATATGAATAAAAGGTGGCTTCCAGGAAGAGATGAGGGCAGATGAAGGAGCTATGGTGCTAAGATGGTGATTACGTCTGTTTACTGGGGAAAGGGGGAGACATGGGTTATTTAAAGATGCATTATACCATTAGACTGAATGAGTGCTTATTAGCACAAAAGAGTATGGTGGTTTATCCATGACAGTTACGAGCGATCGCGGGAGCCTGGCGGTCATCGCGCCTGCTGGACACTCGCATCGGCTCCGGGGGCGAGCAGTGAGTGCGCGTGCCCCTAGTGGCCACAGGGCGAAGCGTCGTAACATAACGTTGTTTCGCCCAGCCGTGCCATTTTGCCACAGTAAAACTGTGGCGGCTGGTTGGCAAGTGGTTAAAGAACATTTTCTGTGGCCAACATACCGATGGCCACATGGGCATTGAAGAATGTATACAACATGAGTAAAAATTACAAGACACAAATTCATCAATGTGACAGGAGTCACTTTTGTGCACAGGGTGACTGAGAAAATATATCTTGATTACTTAAAATGGGACAGTAATATTTGTACCCAATATCTCCCAGGATATATGTGGGGACTATTCTTGGTTTGTTTGATTCTGAACTCAACGTGTTGGTTGAGGGAGCTGATCACATTGGCCTCTAGAACTGGGTAGGAGCCGGACAGTCTTCTCATACTATAGTTTGTTGCCTACTAGGCTGAGGAGGGGGGAGATCACTGTTTGTATTGTTAATTGTAATTAGCTACTGCCATTGTGAGAAGGAGTCCTGTGTTTGAACTTATGATAGTGTGTCATCTACTGTGTGAAGCTCGGTGACAGCAAGCCTGACCTGTAGTGAAATCCTGATTTATCATAACAATGACCAGGCTGCTTAAGGTGATTAGTTAATGAGCTCATATTGATTGGGTTTCTGATCACAGGTGTATTTTCAGAGTAATATGAGCAGGCGGTATACACCTCCTCTTTTTACTGTATATAAGACTTGTATTCCTTTCAATAAAAGTCATTCCTGTTTGACCTTCAAGACAGAGCCTCGTCTTGTACTTGGGGGGAGAGTTATTCATATGGGTTTCTTGTTCGGCTGATCGGAGTGTTTGGTAGCTGCCTTTGTGTTCGGAAATGGAATGTCCTAAACGGCATTTATCCCTTTCATACTCGGGGTGTCGTTACAACTGGTGGCAAGCAGCGGGATGATTCCCACAGCCCAGAAGGACAGCTACAAGAGGACATAGGCCAAGGGAAGCAGAGTATGAACGGCTAAAGCGCTCTACCCTCAAGGACTTACTGGAGAACCGGGGCCGACCGACCAACAACCATAAGAAGAGGGACATTATCGCAGAACTAGTCGAAATGGATAGAGCCGAAAGACCCAACATAACTGAAAGGCCCTGCGTAACAGACAGGACACCCGAAGAGGCAAGTTTTGATCGGGCTGTTAACATAAGACTGGCACATTATGGCCCTAACCCTACAGCAGAGATCATAGACCGAGTTATAGCGGCTGTGAAGGCAAATTGGCTACAGCAAAGAGGTCCTGCAGCAGCAGAAGTCACAGCAGCACCAACTGAAAGGAGAAAGGTACATTTTGCTGCTTTTAAAAATTTCATTGAAGCAGAAGGGGAGATTGATAGGTACCTAGCTGATTTTGACCAGCAATGTCCCCCACACCGGGTGCCCACAGAGGAATGGGTTACCATTTTGTCTGGGAAATTGTCCGGCCGGCCAACCCAGACGAGGAGATTATGAACTATGGGGTGGTAAAAGAAGCACTTTTGGCCAGGTATGCCATCACACCGGAGGCATACAGGAGGCGGTTCCGAGCAGACTGGAGACTCATATATCGAGTGGGCATGCCGCCTACACCGCACGGCATCCCACTGGGTCGCTGGATGCCAAGCAGTATCCGGGGAAGAGGTGTTGCAGCTGTTCCTGCTGGAGCACTTCTTTGACAAGCTGTCCCCAGAAGTCAGAGAGTGGGTCTGGGACCGAAAACCTTTCACCTTGCCTGAAGCAGCTCGCCTGGCGGACGAATACACAGACGCCCGCAAACTGGATAACCCTGGGGTCAAGACAACAGCTCGGGTAGATTATCGATCAGCACCACCCTCTCCAGCTGGCGCCTACCAACCAGTCGTACCGCCCTACAGCACCACCTGCAGTGGCCACTTATTCTCAGCAGCCTAGGTTCAACTCCCAGGACTACTCACAACCCATCAGGTGTTTCGGGTGTAAACAGTTAGGGCACAAAAAGCCAGACTGTCCATTGAATCCAGCCAGGCAGTCCCAGTCGTGGAGAAAGCCAGCAGGGGGGAGCCCCGCTCATCCATGCTTACGGCTCACTGTGTTGAGGAGGAAAAACATTGGGGCGTCCTGCACGAGGCGGATCCAGTACAAGCAGCTAACCAAGATAACAGGCAGACTGTCGGGGTTAATGGAAAGGTAGCCAATGGCCAACGTGATGCTGGCGCCACCATGACCCTACTACAGAAGAACCTCATCCCAGACAGCCAACACACCGGTGACACTGTAGCCGTAAGGGGAGCAGGAAGCACTGTTTTACGGCTACCCGTTGCCCGTGTTCACCTGGATTGGGGGGTTGGTTCTGGACACGTGAATGTGGGGGTGATGAAGGATTTGCCAGCGGATGTACTACTGGGGAATGATTTGGACCCCCTCATTTCTGCTTACGTTCCAATGGGCCCCACTGACCCAGTGACTACCCGTGCCAAGACCCGTGCTGTTGGAACCGGCCCGCTTGCTTCTGAGACCCAGGTAAGACTATCTTTCCCGACATGTACCTTAAATCAGGCTCCCCTAAGCTGGGATACCCAAGAGGCATTCGGGAGGGAAACCCAGGAGGACCCGACCTTACACAAGTATAGGGCTAAGGCAGATACTCAGGAAAGGGGAATAGATGGGGAGCTTTATGAATGGGTGTGGGATAGACTGTATAGGATCCCTAAGCCATCCCCGAGAAGTAAAGCCCCTTTGCAGAAACGACAGCTGGTGGTACCTAAGAAATACCAGCTGGAGATCCTGCGAATCGGGCATGAGGTACCACTAGCAGGACATCTAGGGTCCCGTTGCACAGCCCATAGAATTACACAGAATTTCTTCTGGGCCCTTTTACCGCATAGCCGTTGACATTGTGGGTCCCTTGGCCAGGCCTAGTCCATCTGGGAAAAAGTATATTCTCCCCGTGGTGGACTACGCCTCCCGTTACCCAGAGGCGGTAGCTATGTCCAACATTGAAGCAGAGACAGTAGCTGATGCCCTGGTTAAGATCTTTACTAGAGTGGGGTTCCATAAGGAGATTCTCTCTGACCAGGGAACCCAGTTTACTGCTGTGCTCACCCAGCAGTTGTGGAAGGTGTGCAATATTAAGCCCTTGTTGAGCTCACCTTACTACCCCCAGACTAACGGTCTCTGCGAGCGCTTTAACGGGACCCTCAAGCAAATGCTGAGGACCTTTTCGGACGCTTGCAGAGACTGGGAGAGATTCCTCCCTCACCTGTTATTTGCGTACAGAGAGGTACCCCAGGAATCTACTGGGTTCTCTCCCTTCGAGTTAATCTATGGGAGAAGGGTCCGTAGACCCCTCGATCTCATTAGAGGACACTGGGAGGGAGAGACAGAGCAGGAGGGGACCCCCATAGTGCCCTATGTTCTGGAACTCAGGGACCGCATGGAGCAACTGTCTCTGATGGTAAGGGAGAATCTCCAGGGGGCCCAGGGGAGACAGAAGAGATGGTACGATCGGGGGGCCCGACAGTGCATCCTCCAGGTTGGGCAGAAGGTCTTAGTGCTCAAGCCTGTGAAGACTGATAAGATGCAGGCATCTTGGCAGGGCCCGTATAAAGTAGTAGCCCAGGTATGTAATACTACCTATGTTATTGCCAGCTGTGCAGATGGAAGAATCCAAGGAACCTTTCATGTGAACATGATGGAGTATCAGGAACGGCAGGAGGATGCTGCTGC
Organism: Aquarana catesbeiana; assembly: GCF_042186555.1. NCBI lineage: Eukaryota > Metazoa > Chordata > Amphibia > Anura > Ranidae > Aquarana > Aquarana catesbeiana. Next base: position 187,069,760 of record NC_133334.1, read on the forward strand.
AGTATGTGCCCCTGCTGCTGACGACTCTGAAAGTTTACCCCTCCCTGACTTACTAGAGAGACCCCCACACTGACCTCATTAGCCTCATACAGCTAGGGGACCGGTTAAGCCCCAAAAAGAACAAATAGGCTAAGCGCCTTCTGTGGGAGAAACAGGTGACTTTATCCCAAAAACCAGACTACACGACCCCTACCGTATCCCTGAAGCAGAGAAGGAATGTGGAAGGAGATACAGGAGATGATTCAGTTAGGAGTCATTGAGCCCTCTGACAGCCCTTGGGCCTCGTTTGTAGTCCTGGTGCCTAAGAAAGATGGAACTACACGGTTCTGCATGGACTACAGGCGACTCAATGAGAAGACCACCACTGACGCCTACTTGATGCCCAGGGTAGACGAACTGCTAGATCGTATAGCCAGGGGACGTTATTTAACTACAATAGACCTGTGTAAGGGCTTTTGGCAGATTCCCCTGGCCGAGCATGCTATCCCCAAGTTGGCATTTGTTAACCCGTTTGGCCTGTACCAGTCTAAGGTCATGCCATTCGGGATGAAAAATGCCCCGGCTACCTTCCAACGTATGGTGGATAGGCTCCTCGATGGCTTTCAGGATTTTGCATGTGCATACCTGGATGACATTGCGATCTACAGTGGGTCTTGGGAGGAGCACCTGGTTCACGTAGGGGTGGTTCTGGACAAGATTCGGGCCGCAGGCCTGACCTTGAAACTGGACAAGTGCCATCTAGGTATGGCGGAGGTGCAGTACCTGGGACACCGAGTAGGATGTGGGAACCAGAGACCAGAGCCAGCCAAGGTAGAGGCAGTAGCTAACTGGCCCACACCCTGTACTAAGACTCAGGTATTAGCCTTCTTGGGGACTGCAGGGTACTACCGACGTTTTGTTTCTGATTATAGTGCTATCGCCAAGCCCCTGACTGACCTGACGAAAAAGAACTTACCTAGGTAGGTCCTGTGGTCTCCAGCTTGTGAAGCCGCGTTTCTAGCCCTCTAGCAAGCACTTGTAAATGCCCCTGTCTTAGCTGCCCCGGTACCTAACAAACGTTTCCTTGTCCACTCTAGACCTTCAAGACAGAGACTTGTCTCGTACTTGGGGGGAGAGTTATTCGTATGGGTTTCTTGTTCGGCTGATCGGAGTGTTCGGTAGCTGCTGTGTTCGGAAATGGAATGTCCTAAACGGCTTTAAGCCCTTTCATACTCGGGGTGTCATTACAATCAATTTTAAATTTGTTCCCAGTAACTTTGGAAATAAATGTACTTCTTTTTATTTGATTTACCTTACCAGTCAAGCATTCTCTATAATGTCTGCAAGAGAAAAAAAAAGACCTTACTTTCCAAAAAGGTCACATTTCTCTTAGGGGATCTCATATCCTTTTAACCACCCTATCACCAAAACTTGGGGACCTCATTTACAGAAATGATGGGTCCAAAGGGAAATGTGGGCAAATTGTCCTAAAAAATTAATAATATTGACCAATACTTCAGGAAAATGCTCTCAACCTCAATAAACTGGGCATGGAAGCCGGATATGAAGCTCCACTGGTGTCCAACTACATTCTTCCCATCCATACCCAGATGGTAACTTATCTTTCAGACATTCTTCTCTTGGAATAGCCAACATATCCTTTATAGTTGTATCAATACTCTGGACAGAATACCCCTTTCTCCAGAAACCTCTCAGTATCTAGGATTGCTCCAAAAATTCCCTCTCTGGTATAGTTTCTCCTCATCCTCAAAAATTGGCCCTTTTGAGATATTACACAACCATTTAGGGTAATGTCCACTATTTATTGCCAAATTGCTGTTCCTATCTGGGGCCTTTAAACAAATGTTTGTTTATAGTTTGTCAGCTACTCTAAAAATTGTGAGATCAAGGAAATTAACAGACTGAAAATGATAATCTAACTTGATGTTATTTGAGTCATTACTCACAAGCCGATGTAAAGATTTCTCTGTATCTGTCCATATAAGGAAGAGGTTATCAATAAACCTCCTGCAGGGGCAGCTCCTGTCAGGGCTGGGCTCAGCCCTTTCTCCGCTGAGCTGGCCGCTCAGCTGTCGGCTAATTGCCAGCTCCTTTCTCTCCACAGTGACTCAGCTGTTGATGATCTGCTTGTCAGTCCTGCCTACTTAAAGCCGTCCATCTCACTTCATCTCTGCCTTCGCCTTTGGTCACATCTCAGAGACTTTTTCCTGCGTTACTGTTGAAGATTTGCTCGGCTGACGTCCCTTCTGGCTCCTGATCCTGCTTGCTGTACTACTACGTTCATCTGTCTCTCTGACATTGGCTGACTAACCGATCTAGTTACTGAACTCTGGCTATGTATTAACTACACTTACTCTGTTTACCTTTTTATTATTATTAAACAAGTGTGATTAACTGTATGTCTGTCTCAGTCTGATTCAAGGTTCCTGACACTAGGCAAAGGCCATGAATTCAGAAGATGCAGTCAGTCCACTTGTTGGTAATATTTTTTTCAGATTGGATGACCAGGATCACCGCATGGATCAGTTTGCCATGGCGTTACAAACGCTCCTGAGTCGCACGGCTCACCTGGAATCTTTCACTATGGCTGCTCCGGTACAACCTGTGTTGCAGGCCGTCCCTGCTGCTGCTCCAGTCTCTGTGCAGGCACCCGCCTTGAGTATTACCTCTATAAGAGGCATGTCTGGTTCTGCTCCGCTTCCCCAGTGATTTGGGGGCGATCCAGTTCAATGCAGAGGGTTTCTCAACCAAGTTGAGATATACTTTGAGATGCTGCCCCAGGCGATTCCCACGGACAGAAGTAAAGTAGGTTTTGGGATATCTTTGCTTTCTGAGAGAGCCTTGGCCTGGGCAAACCCTCTATGGGAGAGGCAAAAACCCGTGGTCCTGAGTTACCCAGAATTTGTGGCTACCTTCAAAAGGGTATTTGACGTTCCCGCGTGCTCTGCTTCTGCTGCCAAGAGGCTCATGTCCATCAGAGTACGAGAACTGTTGCCGATTACGCCATTGAATTCTGTACTCTGGCAGCAGAGGTTGCTTGGAACAATGAGGCCCTCGTGGCTGCCTTCTCTCATGGTCTCTCGGATAACATCAAGGATGAGATAGCAGCCCGAGATATACCCACTGAGTTGGAGAGGTTGATCACATTTGCCATCCTCATGGACTTCAGATTTAGAGAAAGACTCTCTTTTAAGGAGCGCTGGCGCAAGCCTCCTGTACATTTGTCTCCGAGCTTTGCAGTCCCACCCGTGCCTCCCTCACCTCCCATGCCTCCTGGTACCGAGTCGGTCTGTGAAGATGAACCCATGCACTTGGGCTTCACGCGTCTCTCTGCGAATGAGAGAGCCCTTAGGAGGAGGGAGAGATTGTGCCTTTATTGTGGCCAGGCTGGTCACTTTTTGAAGTCTTGTCCTACCCGTCCAGGGAACGCCCGAACCTTGAGGTCCTGTCACAGACAGACTTTAGTTGGCGTTGTTTCGTCTCCAGTTTCCCAGAAAGATAAGCCCCTGGTTACCCTGTCATGGGCTGAGTCATCCGTCGAGCTCTAATTGACTCTGGGGCTGCAGGCCTGTTCATTGATGCTGCCTTTGTATCGAAGCACTCGATTCCGCTGCAGCTGCGTGACGCTCCACTTGCCATTGAGGCTCGACGGGAGACTTCTACAGCCTGTCCCTGAGACTCATGAGCAAACATGCAGCACTCGATGGGTGCCAGTAATAATAATTGTTGTAGATAATGTAAACAATCAAGTTCATTTATTGGATGCACTTAAAAATTAAAAGTCTGACATTGAAGATTAAAATCAAACAGTAAAATCAACCTTAGTTAAAAACAAAAACACTGTCAGAATTGAAGTACTCCGAAATAGTAGTGCCAGTGATCCGCCGTGACTCCAGGAAGCAAAGGGTTAATGTCAGCAAGTGTGCTGTGTGTGTCAAGCCTCCACAGCAGACTCTGTGCCTGTAATGTACATAAATAATGGAATGGGAGGGTTACAGCTCACTGAAGTGCAACAGAGGCTGGGACGAGGAATGCCAAACTTACTGTGACGAGAGATGTAATGTAAATCGTGTCCGAAGATTCCACTGGTCCTGCTGGCTGGCCAATCACGCTGGGACCTGGCTTCCTGAGCGGTGCTCTGGCTTATGCACCTGAATCCAAGGACCAGAAGGACCTGATCTGAGCCGATCAGAGCCGATGAATGCCAGAAATGAGGAGAAGCCAATGCTGTACGGAGACCAATGCTGGGCAGATCGCAAGCTCCGTTATGTTGCCGTGGCGACCATGACTAACATGTTTCACGCGCCTGTGCTTTGTCAAAGTCATGGGCGCTGACGGCAAAGCAAGATAAATAGGCATGTAAATGGGAGGGGAGTGTCAGCTCTTGTGATGTTAACCCCTTGTATGCAAAAAACAAGTAATACAAATGTACAATTGTTGCATGGACCCAAAATTATAGATACAAAGAATATATTGCAATCAAGAAAAATTGTGATTCAAGTATAAGGAAAAATGATGATAAACAAATGAGAAAAAGGGAAAAAAAGAAAAATAATGATAAATAATTAAATACATAAAATGGTATTTGAAATCAATATTTAAAATGGACAAAAATACAAATATAAATATGTATATATTATTATTATAAAAAATACTAAAAAAATATTGTTATTAAAGAGAATAAATAATTAATTAATGACTAAAACATGATACAGGAAGGAAATAAGTTTGGGTATGGAGAAACGGACTAGAGGAATTTTTTGAATTTTTTTTTTTATACATATTTTTTTTTTAAATCAGTAAAAGACACAGAGATATTGGACTAACAGCCTGGACTTAATCATTATTGAATCACGCTGAGGACATCAATTTCTTCATTGAGTCCCTTAGGCGAGAGGGAACCCAATAAATACCGTATTTATCGGCGTATAACACGCACTTTTTTCCCCTTAAAATCAGGGGAAAATCGCGGGTGCGTGTTTATACGCCGATCCCCTGCGATCCTGACCTGTCAGAATTAAAAAATCGCTGACCGCGATTTGAAAATGGCGCCGCCGGCGCCGAAATACACAGTGCCGGTCCTCGGCTCTTCTCGGCGGCTTTCGGTTTCACTCGAGCGCCGCCCTAACCTAGCCGAGTATACTCGGCTAGTTTCGGATAGCTCCGCTCACCGTCCGAGTGGAACCGAAAGTAAACGAGAGCCGCCGAGAAGAGCCGAGGACCGGCTCTGTGTATTTCGGCGCCGGCGGCGCCATTTTCAAATCGCGGTCGGCGATTTTGAAGCTCACAGGCTTCAGCAAGACTGCACTGGGGCAAGGCTGGACTGGGGCAAGGCTGGACTGGACACTGGGGAAGGCTGCACTGACATGGCTGCACTGACATGGCTGCACTGACATGGCTGCACTAGCAAGGCTGGACTGGACACTGGGGAAGGCTGCACTGACATGGCTGCACTGGCAAGGCTGCACTGACATGGCTGCACTGGCAAGGCTGCACTGACATGGCTGCACTGGCAAGGCTGCACTGACATGGCTGCACTGGCAAGGCTGCACTGACAAGGCTGCACTGACAAGGCTGCACTGACAAGGCTGCACTGGGCAAGGCTGGACTGGGGCAAGGCTGCACTGAGAAGGCTGCAATGATGGGCATTTAAATGTAAGTTTTTTTCCCTTCAACTTCCCTCCTAAAAGTTTTTTTTCCTTAAAATTCCCACCTAAATTTAGGTGCGTGTTATACGCCGGTACGTGTTATACGCCGATAAATACGGTATATCCAAAAAGTCTCCCTTCGGCACAGAAGGGAGAACCTTTCATTTTCTGTTAGGGTACCTCTAGGAATGGCCTCGATGGCAAGTACTTCTATTTGTCGAAAATCTTTATTTTGTACCTGGCGGAAATGTCGCGGAACACTATGTTTAATGCATCCCTTCTTAGTTAGTCTGCGATGCTCACCTATTCTATTTCGCAGGGTACGTATCGTACGACGTACGTATACAAGATCACATGAGCAACGCAAGACATATATAACAAATTCCGTAGAACAGGTAATAAATTGTTTAATCCTACTTTTACTGTTTGATTTTATTCTTCAATGTCAGACTTTTAATTTTGATGTGCATCCAATAAATGAACTTGATTGTTTACATTATCTACAACAATCTTTTATTGCTGGCACCCATCGAGCGCTGCATGTTTGTCCATTTGCTATTTACTTCTCTCCATAAGTTGGCAGCTGCACTGGGCTCTAGCCTTTTGATGAAGTATCAGTAAGACAAGACAATGGTTTTATAATGATGCCAGTTTTAGCGCTTAAGGACCTACATTGTTTTTTTCATGCTGTTTTGGATTGGTCATAGCAGCTTACTGACTATCACGTTGTCCTATTCTGGATTGCACAGTTATCTACACATTGTATTGAAGTACGGACAATTAGCTCCTCATTTGGTTTATGGGCATTGTGTTCGGACATGTTGCAAGTCATCACATAATTTTTTGATGCTTGATTATTGAATTGCAATCTTCCTCCCCCTCCCACCCCTTTTTTTTTTGTTTGTCCTCCTTCACCATAGGTCTAATAGATTAGAAACCATCTTTAATAAGATTGATTTACTTTGTGTTTCCAATTCTAACAATAATAATCACAATGGGTCCAATCCCACGAACGGTCCCCTGCATACAGAGGCTTACGAAATACAGATGCGCAAGGCATTTCTTAAGCTTCAAGATGCTAAATAATATGAAAATTCCCAATGGTGGGATTTGGCCTTCTTACAAAAGTATCTAGAATTAGGGATCACCCCTAGGGGTCTCCATATTAAGAAGCAATGCAGCTTTTTAGACGAGGATCTCACCAAGGAGTGGCAAATGATAAAAATCCTAGTACAACAAAGAGAATGGAAACTCAAGTTTGCAGAACAACATTTCCTTGAGAAGCAGCAAGCTGTAGAAAAGTTTAGCTCTTCCTGGTTATTTTTCTAAATGGTTAGAGGTACAAGAAAAGAATGTCAAAAAGGATGAGGATTATATAATCTCTAAAAAAAAACCAAGAAATTAGAAAGAGACTAACAGACTACAAATCAGGTAACGTGTTTTTCGGATGATAATAATCCACCTGAATGGGAGAAGGACACACGTTCTTGTATTCCCGGGTCTGGTAACACCAATAGGGAACGTGTACACAATAATCATGATAGCAAAGGAGGAAGTAGGAATATTAGAAGAGATAACACCAGAGATGATAATCATAAAAAGAAGACCAATAAACAGAAAAAGCAACACAACAACAGACCCATGGTTATCATTGTGATTTGGTTCCATCCATAACATACGAAAATGGTTCCATATCTGCTTCCAGTATTTCGGGTATGGATGGTGTTTTGCAACCTATGTCAGTCCAAAAAATCAACCTCCACTGGTCTAGACACAAGATGTCTAGACAGTGACCTCATCCTCATTGATCCCTCATTGATCCCCTTGCCCCCCTATCCAACAGATACAGTCCTTTATCTAAAGATTGGCCTAGAAGTTGCCCCAACCACTTTAGTAGGTGGGGACAATCAGTTTTGGATGACGCTTTTTTTATCCCAATCTCCAAAGGGAGTGATGCAGCTCAAAGAGAAACGAAAATTAGACAAGGTAGAAGAGGGCAACGACAGTCTAAGGCTGAACAAAAAGGAGAGGATAGACATCATATAGATGACAGTACTATCAAAATATTTAATCTATCCACGCACAACTTAACAGCAGAATCGACTATTGAAGAAAGACCTGAGTTTTTCCCCCTCCACAGGTCCAAATAAATTTGGCCTTTTTAAAGATCTAAACAAATTTATTTGTTTACTCACCTTAAAAAGACACTATGCCAGGCCTAGTGCTTCCAACAAAATCTGATCGTTCTGAACGCGGTGACGTAAAAAAATGTACGTTGGGACTATAAACAGGGCACTAGCCAATAGCTTTAGTCTCTTAATTTATTCTGAGCATGCATGGCACTTTGTGCGTCGGATTTGTGTACACACGATCAGAATTTCCGACAACGGATTTTGTTGTCGGAAAATTTTATAGCAAGCTCTCGAACTTTGTGTGTCGGAAATTCCGATGGAAAATGTGTGATGGAGCCCACACACGAATTTCCGACAACAAGGTCCTATCACACATTTTCCGTCGGAAAATCTGACCGTGTGTACGGGGCATAAGAGTGTAAATCCTACACCAATGGTTACTGATGATGATGCAATTTTTCAGTCCCAAAATGAAATTCTACAGATCCTAGAGGACTTATGGGCGGAATGCAACATTGATAGCGATACACAAGGCCCGTGTCAAGAGCCAGACATTACACACACTGGGTTTTTTTTTTTTAAAGTTTTATTTATTGCTTTTATAACATAACACTTACAATTAAACACAAGACCCAATGGGCCACACACAAAAAACACAAAAAAACGGAAGAACTATTAACATCCTTCAGCATTGAATCTCTCCTCCTCCTTCCAGACCTTCACTCAATGACCGGATCGGAACAATGATAGTAAGGCCCCCTTCCCCTAATAACAATTAACAATACATTTCAATATGTCAAATGGTTATATACCTGTTGAATCTCACATCAGATGCATATCATTATGTGCCACTTAATCTGCCACCGTAGTTTCACTATTCATCCAACTGCCCCACACTTTGTCAAATTTCTGTGGTATGCCCCTGCTAATATAGGTAGCCTTGTAAAAAGGTGCAGCTCTATTTACCACACCCTTCCATGCTGATACAGATGGAGGATTGGGGTTTTTCCATAACACTATTGTTTTCCTAGCGTAATAGTTTAGTATTGTCAGTAAGGTACGTGTTACTCTCTTTGGGGCTAGATTGTCTACCAAACCCAAAAGACACACCTCTATCGTAGGCTGCATATTAATGGCGGTTACTTCAGCTATACATTCTGTGACCCCCTTCCAAAAAACTTGGATGCTCGAACAATTCCAAAAGATATGCATCAAATCAGCAGTGAGGGAACTGCACCACCAGCAACCGGGCGACTGGGTAGGGAACATCTTAGCCAATCTAGCTGGAGTAAGATAAATATGATGTAGGAATTTAAATTGGATGAGTTGGTCCCTGGCGGAGACCAATCTAGCAAAATTAATGTCCCATATATCGTCCCAGTCATCCCCATCCATCTGGGGGAACACCTCCTCCCACGCTGCCCTACACTTTGCAAGGATATCTCCTCCCCCACTGAACATTTTTTGTAAATTGTAGACAGGGCCTTGTCTAAAGTGTCCTCTCTCAACAGAGACTCCAAATCACTCATTTTCAGGGTAACACCAATATCTCCAAACTGGGCATTGTATGCATGCCTGAGCTGAAGATAACGAAACAAGTGAGTGTTTGGAAGATCAAATTTAGTTTTCAGGGCGTCAAATTGCAAAAGTTTCCCACCTCCCACTATGTCCCTCAGCGTCTTAATACCAAATTTAGTCCAGATGATCGGATCAGGGTACTCACAGAAATGTATTAATTTAGGATTCTTCCAAAGTGGTGTGTGAGGAGAAATCTCAAAAGTGCTACCCATGCCCTACAGGTTGCACGCATGGATATCGTGAGCCTATATGGAGCCCTGACACCTCGAAGCGGGAGGTGTGTCAGCGCCTCATAAGAACCAACAGCCGCCTCTAGTGTATTAGCAGTGTCATCCTTAGGTAGCGTAAACCAACTGTGTGTGAATACTAGCTGACCCGCTAAGAAATATCTGTAAAAGTCCGGGACTGCCAGACCCCCTTGTTTCCACGGTAGTTGTAAAACCCGGAGTTTAATTCGGGGGTGTCGCCCCTGCCACAGGAAATTCAATATAAGTTGATCTATTCTTTTGAATATAAATCTCGGTATCCATACAGGAGAATTCCAAAATATATATAAAAATAGAGGTAGAAATTTCATCTTTACTAAATTCACCCTACCTATGAGTGTCAGAGGTAAATTTTGCCACGCCTGCAATCTGGATTTTAGTTTAGTCAAAAGTGGATCGACATTCAAAGCAATAAAATCTGATAAAGAGTTGGAGATATGTAACCCCAGATATTTGATCACCTCTACCTTCTGCAAGGGACAATTTACGGGAATTTCACATCTGGGGGATGGCGTCCTGAGTGCTAGAATCTGGGATTTTCCCCAGTTAACTTTCAGACCCAAAAAACGAGCAAATGAATTAAGAATGTCTAAAGCTGCCGACAGGGAATTCTCGGAGTCTCACAAAAAAAGAACCATATCTTCCACATATAGTGCCGTTTTTTCAGTCAAGCTACCCACCGTTATCCCCTGTACCTCCTCAGAGGCGGGTATCCTTGGCGAGTGCCCCTACGCACTGGAAAAAATTCCGATAACATATTGTTTAGCTTTATGGCTGCTGTGGGGCAGTGATATAAAATGTCGATCCACTTCCAGAACTGAGGACCAAACCCGAAAACCTGAAGTACCACTCTCATGTAATTCCAGTCTACGGAATCAAAGGCCTTCTCCAAATCGAGAAAGACCAGTATCCCACCGCTAGAGGTATCCTGGCCCAACTGAGTGTGGGTGAAAACCCTGTGCAAATTAACATCTGTGGCCTTTTTGGGCATAAACCCTGTCTGGTCGGGTGAAACTACATGTTGTAGGACCAACATAAGTCTAGCAGCTAACAGTTTGGTTAGTATTTTGAAGTCCATATTTAATAATGAGATGGGCCTATAAGATGAACACTGCAGTGGGTCCTTATCTGGCTTAGCCAATAATATAATATGAGCCTCGTAGAAGGAGAGGGGGAGGCTTCCTGATTGTAAACAGTCAGCGTATAATTGCAGTAATCTGGGCGCCAGGGTGTCTGAGCACTGGTGGTACCACTCAATTGGTAGACCGTCGGGTCCTGGAGCCTTGCCACTAGGGAATGATCATATTGCCTAAACCACCTCCTCCTCCCTGAAAGCAGCATCCAGAAAACTACTAGCCTCCTCGGGCAGTTCGGTCAGCCGCAGGGACCCCAATGTGTCCCTGAGGTCACCAATGTCATAAGGATCTATAGGAGAGTACAAAGACCTATAGAAGGATACAAACTCCTGTACTACATCCTCCTTGGCTTTTAGCAGCTGTCCGGATGGGGACAGTATGCAGGGAACTACTGTCGGGGATGTATCCCCTGCCGTCAGGAGGGCCAAGAGTTTGCCATTTTTATCTCCCTTTTTAAACACCCGCACCGCACTCCTTTGCAGCTGGCAAGTAGTCACATCCTGATAATGGAGGGATACATTTCTTCTTGCGAACTGTAATTGAGCCAACGTGTCAGGCGAAGGTGAGTCTGCATGAGCCTTAGCGCATTCTTGTTCTTTATCCTGAAGTTGTTTTTCTACACCATTTTGCTCCGTCCTCTGGGCTTTTATGGCTGATATGTACACCCCCCTAGTGGTGGCCTTGAAGGCCTCCCACTCGGTGCGCACCGTTGCTGATCCTTCATTAATCTGCCAAAATGTATTCATATGTGGTTTCAGCAACTCCTCTACTGTGGGTTCCCCCACCCATCTAGGAGACAGGCGCCAGACTCTCCTTGAATACTGAGAGCCTAGTTGCAAGGAAATCTGAAGTGGGGTGTGGTCCAACACCCCCCCGAAAGATAGGACGCCCCAGCTACGAGAGGCAATAATGTCCCATTAGCGAACGCCAGGTCTATTCTGGAGGACGAAGCATGTACCGAGGACAGATATGAATAGCATCTGTCTGTGGGATGCTTCCACTGCCAGATCTCAGTAAGACTCGCAGCTTCCGCCCAATGTGACAAATCATGCTTTGGAGCCCTGTGTGGGTTGGATGTGTCTAATGCATAGTCAAGAACATTATTGAAATCTCTAGCCACCAATAGCTGGAAGGGAGCGTGAGGCGCCAACTTCTCCAGCACCTCGTACAGGACGGTCCCTGTAAAAGGGGGGGAATATATATATTTACGAGGGCCAACTTGCGTGAGTATACTTCAATTATCACCACTAAGTACCTTCCCCCGGGATCCATAATTACCGTTTCTATAGAGCAAGGTAATGACTTGTGCAACAAAATAGACACACCCCTCGCATAAGACGAAAAAGTGGCATGTATGGCTCTGTGCATCCAGGGACGTTTCATGGCCAGGATTTTATTACCTAATAAAAGAGTTTCCTGTAATAACTTTATGTGGGGGTGCTGGGCCTGTAAGAATTTCAACACCAACGCTCTCTTGTATTTTGAATTCAAGCCCCTGACATTCCAGGAGATGATTCTAATATTCAAGGACATGTCTGCAATTCAGAAATTTACCACAAGATGGGGGCATAGGAGCACCAGTGAGGTCCAGAGTCTCACAGAGCCAAACAGCATGCTGAAGATTCACATTAACATTATACACGTCGCTTTGTGATATGGCCTGTTTCTGAGTGTCCCCCAGACCACCAACCTTGTAGTACCGTGAGTGACACCACAAACAGACGACCACAAAAAAGGTGGAGCATATAAATCCATACAGAACATAAAAAAAGCATGAAAGAAACATACACTCCTAAACGGTCTCTTCTTAACAATGCCCTGTCTTGCCAGCTTGAAAAAATGGGGTTATGGAGAACAGAACAAAACACAGACCCCACCGTAGCCAGCAGACTTGATCCCCAAAACCAGAAAACAGTGAAAACTGGAAATGGAAATGTGTCTTGTAGAGTTATTCCATGTTTCCCCTAGGGAGGGAAAAACAAAAAAACAAACCCCCCCCCCCCAAAAAAAGGCAATAGGGCGAGTACTATCGCTACGTGCCTTCTGTGAGTACTCTTTTGTAAAGAGAGCTTCCTGCTCATTGCATATTGTAGCCGAGAGGCAACAAGCAGCCGCACATGCACTGCAACACCTTGAAGACAATAGCAGTTTAGAAGTCCGCGCTTAGGAAAATATTTTAGAAGGGCCGCAGCCTCCCCTTAATTCCTAATAGGAGTTAATTGGAAGTATTTAAAGGAGAGATCTGGGGAATTGGCGCTGTCCTGTTAACATTAGATGTTAATTAAAGATCACAAAAAAATATAAATAAATATATAAAAAGAAAAGAAAAGAAAAGGGCTAAATGTGTATCCCTTAGGTGAATGTACCCCTACGCTTGTGCCAAAAGTGGAGGTTCGGAAGAGGCTCCGGGAAAAGGGCTTCACGTATAGTATACTGTACCCCAGTAAGCTCCGTGTTGAACATCGGGGTTTGGTGAAATTTTTTGAGGTCCCCTCGGATGTCTCAGACTGGCTGGATACATTGGACTAAAGTAATGACTGAGTGCACACGTGCAGATACATATGCGTGGTCTACAATCCTCTACCAAGTTTCCCTTCCCAACAGATTTTCTAGTAATGTGTTTTATCAAGGGAAGCACATGTACAGGACTGGCTTTTTCCTGTGCGAATATTGTCTTCAAGGTATTTAAAGGAGAGATCTGGGGAATTGGCGCTGCCCTGTTAACATTAGATGTTAATTAAAGATCACAAAAAAATATAAATAAATATATAAAAAGAAAAGAAAAGGGCTAAATGTGTATCCCTTAGGTGAATGTACCCCTACGCTTGTGCCAAAATTAATAAAATTAGTGGAAAAAAAAAAAAAAAAAATTAGTGAAAAAAATTGTTTTATATAATGTGCAATCCCTTAAAGTGAATGTGCAATTCCTCTGTATTGCGTAAGTGAATATTACAATATATGGGTTTGGTTTAAACTTGCTCCACCTCCATTGCAAAACTTCACATTTACAACATATCAAATCATATCAAACCAAAACTTTTGAAAATTATTAAGTAGTCTCCTATAAAATTGTTGGGGTCCGTGACAAAACCCACTATTTGGGGGCTATCAGTATCCGTGTGAGGTTACCACATATCCCTGATATATATGGTGACTAAAGTGCACTGTGCATAAAGTGAAACCAAAGTGTATTAAACCTCTATGATACAGTCTCAAAATTCATATATAATAAATTCATATATAAAAAATTCATAAAAATAGGAATCCAAACCATTAACACTCAAATAAAAAGTAACGAATATGGATAAACATCTATGAAAAAAGTCCCTGTGATGGACCCAGGCAGGGTTAGAATGTCTTAATTTTTATAGACAAGAATATTAAGAACGTCAGGATCGGTTAACATGCATTTAAAAATGCCCAAGGGGTGGTAAAAGGTGACTTCCGTGCATGTAGAAGCTGGTGACTCCAAGTGCTCCCCCCCGTGCTCCTCCACTCACCAGAATCCGTCACCCCCTAGGGGGTATTGGGCAGAGGAGTGGGTGTCTCTGGATGACTGCCTGTGATGGATGTCCCTCTTAGGCTTTACTGCTCCGTAAGTTCCTTCTGTTACACTGGTGGTGAGGGTCCCCTTCTGCTGATCCAGGTCCAGGTACCTCCACTACTATCCACCTCCGTACTGCTAGATCCTCCTCCCGCAAAGAAATAGACAGGGGGCTTGCATAGTGAAGTACGTCCAGTTTATTCAGAGTTCAAAAGTTAAAAAGCATTACAACCACGGCTGGGTGCAAAGGATGGGATCGGGAAGCGAATCCGAGCGTGCGTCCCACCATGCGTTCCAGCCGGCTCTTCCGGGTATGACGTGTGAGCGTGACTCCGCCTTACGCATTTCATCATCAGACGTTGTCAAAGACGTGTCGACGCTTCACGTTTCACACACAGATATAGTCCTCCCGGCTCCATCGAACCTCCCCTAATTATGTAAATAACGCTCGGGGGGTGTATGTAAATTAGCAGAGCCGCAGGTCTATATGGTCTATATACCAGCATACCACCTATTCATCATAGTTAATTACACATTACATACTTCTACAATAAACCAAATATCTGTCTGTGAAATCTTTTGTTGTAATTGGGAGACAATAATGTCCAAACTTATTAGCTGTTTGTCTTTGTATTAAATAGTCATACACAGTAGACTAAGATATTTGGTCGAATCATACAGAAAAGAAAAACGGAAATAAGCCAAATCGAAATAAGGATGTCAGAAGATAATGGTGTAATAAACCTTGATACTATGAGCCTAGATGCAATAAACGTATAAAAAAATATATATAAAAAATATATATATATAAAAATAATAATGCTCTTAGGTATCTAAAAAATACTTAATTACTTCTAGAACTTTAATCAGATAAAATATTAATTAAAAAAAATTTTTAATAATATATAAAAAATATATATAAAAAAATGTGAAAAAATTAATTAATTAGAACTGGGACTAGATCATCAATAATTGGTGTATATGATTTATAACACCCACTTTACATTATATGCAGAATGGAATAAGGACTAGAAATACCCAGAAAAAGATTATGCTGTAGAAAAAGAGGGGTAAAAAGGGGGGTAATCTTTTTCTGGGTATTTCTAGTCCTTATTCCATTCTGCATATAATGTAAAGTGGGTGTTATAAATCATATACACCAATTATTGATGATCTAGTCCCAGTTCTAATTAATTAATTTTTTCACATTTTTTTATATATATTTTTTATATATTATTAAAAAATTTTTTTAATTAATATTTTATCTGATTAAAGTTCTAGAAGTAATTAAGTATTTTTTAGATACCTAAGAGCATTATTATTTTTATATATATATATATTTTTTATATATATTTTTTTATACGTTTATTGCATCTAGGCTCATAGTATCAAGGTTTATTACACCATTATCTTCTGACATCCTTATTTCGATTTGGCTTATTTCCGTTTTCCTTTTCTGTATGATTCGACCAAATATCTTAGTCTATTGTGTATGACTATTTAATACAAAGACAAACAGCTAATAAGTTTGGACATTATTGTCTCCCAATTACAACAAAAGATTTCACAGACAGATATTTGGTTTATTGTAGAAGTATGTAATGTGTAATTAACTATGATGACTAGGTGTTATGCTGGTATATAGACCATATAGACCTGCGGCTCTGCTAATTTACATACACCCCCCGAGCGTTATTTACATAATTAGGGGAGGTTCGATAGAGCCGGGAGGACTATATCTGTGTGAAACGTCGACACCGTCTTTGACAACGTCTGATGATGAAATGCGTAAGGCGGAGTCACGCTCACACGTCATACCCGGAAGAGCCGGCTGGAACGCATGGTGGGACGCACGCTCGGATTCGCTTCCCGATCCCATCCTTTGCACCCAGCCGTGGTTGTAATGCTTTTTAACTTTTGAACTCTGAATAAACTGGACGTACTTCACTATGCAAGCCCCCTGTCTATTTCTTTGCGGGAGGAGGATCTAGCAGTACGGAGGTGGATAGTAGTGGAGGTACCTGGACCTGGATCAGCAGAAGGGGACCCTCACCACCAGTGTAACAGAAGGAACTTACGGAGCAGTAAAGCCTAAGAGGGACATCCATCACAGGCAGTCATCCAGAGACACCCACTCCTCTGCCCAATACCCCCTAGGGGGTGACGGATTCTGGTGAGTGGAGGAGCACGGGGGGAGCACTTGGAGTCACCAGCTTCTACATGCACGGAAGTCACCTTTTACCACCCCTTGGGCATTTTTAAATGCATATTAACCGATCCTGACGTTCTTAATATTCTTGTCTATAAAAATTAAGACATTCTAACCCTGCCTGGGTCCATCACAGGGACTTTTTTCATAGATGTGTATCCATATTCGTTACTTTTTATTTGAGTGTTAATGGTTTGGATTCCTATTTTTATGAATTTTTTATATATGAATTTATTATATATGAATTTTGAGACTGTATCATAGAGGTTTAATACACTTTGGTTTCACTTTATGCACAGTGCACTTTAGTCACCATATATATCAGGGATATGTGGTAACCTCACACGGATACTGATAGCCCCCAAATAGTGGGTTTTGTCACGGACCCCAACAATTTTATAGGAGACTACTTAATAATTTTCAAAAGTTTTGGTTTGATATGATTTATATTGTAAAGCGCTGCGTAAACTGTTGGCGCTATATAAATCCTGAATAATAATAATAATAATAATTTGATATGTTGTAAATGTGAAGTTTTGCAATGGAGGTGGAGCAAGTTTAAACCAAACCCATATATTGTAATATTCACTTACGCAATACAGAGGAATTGCACGTTCACTTTAAGGGATTGCACATTATATAAAACAATTTTTTTCACTAATTTTTTTTTTTTTTTTTTCACTAATTTTATTAATTTTGGCACAAGCGTAGGGGTACATTCACCTAAGGGATACACATTTAGCCCTTTTCTTTTCTTTTTATATATTTATTTATATTTTTTTGTGATCTTTAATTAACATCTAATGTTAACAGGGCAGCGCCAATTCCCCAGATCTCTCCTTTAAATACCTTGAAGACAATGTTCGCACAGTAAAAAGCCAGTCCTGTACATGTGCTTCCCTTGATAAAACACATTACTAGAAAATCTGTTGGGAAGGGAAACTTGGTAGAGGATTGTAGACCACGCATATGTATCTGCACGTGTGCACTCAGTCATTACTTTAGTCCAATGTATCCAGCCAGTCTGAGACATCCGAGGGGACCTCAAAAAATTTCACCGAACCCCGATGTTCAACACGGAGCTTACTGGGGTACAGCATACTATACGTGAAGCCCTTTTCCCGGAGCCTCTTCCATACCTCCACGAACGTGCGATGGCGTCTCTGCAATTCCGGGGAAAAATCTGGAAAGAAATGCAGAGTGGTGTTCTCAACCAGAGCTGTGGTTTCTTCCGGGCTTCGGCAAGGATGAGATCTCTATCACGGTAATTTAGAAACCGCACAAGGAATGGTCTGGGTAAGGCGCCTTGCGGTCTCAGGCCTGTGGGGACCCTATGAGCGCGCTCAACGATGTATGCTGAGGAGACTTCTTGTAAATTAAGGATTTCTTTAAAGAAATTTTCGGCAAAGCTGGCTGGGTTTGAGCCCTCCGTGCCCTCCGGGAGGCCCACCACGCGCACATTATTGCCGCGCAGTCTATTTTCAGCGTCTTCAGACTGCACCATCAGGGTTTTAACTGTGTGTTGCAGGTCAGTGACATTCTGTGAGGTGGTGGCCGTAGTATCCTCTATATCCGAGACACGATTCTCGACAGCAGTGACACGGCCTCTAAACTTGTCCATGTCTTGTCGGATGAGACCACATTCCACGGCCAGCGTATCTATCCTCCCCATTACCATGGTTTTACTCTCCTCAATGGCCGCCAGAATGGCCGCAGTTGAGTCAGTAACCGCTGATTGCTCCAAACCTAAGGGCTGCTGTGGTTCTCCCTCGTTTCGCTCCATGTCCCTTAAAAACTGCTAGGTTGTCTGTATGGCCGCGGCTCACTCCGCTCCCGGTGATAAAGTGGCTGCCGCACGTGTCACTGCCGGTGAGCTCTGCGTCCTGGGTAGTGAATGCTTCTTCACTGATCTCCTTCTGGACGGCATCTAGGGGTGCAGGAGGTGCCCCTGAGCACTATGTATCTAACCTACAGCCAGGATGTTACACAACACAGGAGATATGGACAGGGATCCAGGATAAAGGTAGGAGGATGTGAAGGATGCTACCCTGGGGGGTCCACTTGCCAGCCCACACCTGCAGTCTCCGGGCCCCGGTAGAATCTTAACAAAATATAGAGGCAGCTAAGGACCACAGCATCCGCGCCCTGGATTTCCGGCCAGGCAGGCGGCGCAGGAAAGTCCGGTAAGCAGCAGGCTTCACTAGGCCGCGGCCGATACGGGCGAAATCGGCGGCCTAGCAGATCCCCGGACCCCACCAGACACACCAGGGGGCAGGCTGGATGATGAGGGGAGCCTCTTACCTCACCCCTTGGTCAGCGATTGGCTCCCTCCAGCAGGATGAAGGCCGGGATAATGGCGGCGGCCGTGAGCAAGCTGGGCCAGTCTCTTTGTCGTTCTTCTTGGCTGAATCTTGCCCAATACAGATACTGGTTGCAGCAGATCATGCAGGGGTACCAGCAGGCATGTAGATTTGTGGTGCTCGGCCGCTTGTTTGCACGGATGGCACAGGATTATAATTAGGATTCCTGGAGCTCCTCTCTCACACGTCTGTCCCTGTTCACATCCGGACACGCCCCCCACACACACTGGGTTTAAACCTCCATCTATATTTAATCCCACTAATTCCAAGGGTCCATACATTGAAACATTCTATCAAGCTGTCTATAAAGAGTTCATTGAGCTTTGTGATGCTCCAATGAATAAGAGATTTAGTAATCTGAGCTCTGCGGAACAACAGGCTCTTAAAGCTCTTACCACCAATAATGACATTATTGTTAAACAGGCCGACAAAGGAGGCAGTCTGGTGGTTCAGGATAGACCAGACTACCTCCAAGAGGCATATCGATTATTATCAGACACTGATACTTATTTAAGACTCTCTTCTGATCCCTTTCCAAATTTTCAATGTGAACTGGTTACCCTTATAGAAGCGGGTTATAGGGATGGTGTACTTCATGCTAAAGAAAAAGATATCTGCTTCCAAAAACATGCAGTACTCCCTACTTCTACCATCTTCCAAAGGTGCACAAACGCCTGGTCGATACCCCCGGGAGACCTATTGTTGCTAGCACAGTTTCACCAGTGGCCTGTCGGTCTATATAGATCATCTATTGCAACCGATAGTGTGCCAATTAGTCTCATATATCAAAGATTCCAGTCATGTCATTGACATTTTGAAAGGATACTCCTAGCATAATGAATATATGTGGGCGTCGTTAGATGTTGCTTCACTGTATAAATCAATACCCCATGAGGTGGGTATTGCTGCCGTTCAGCACTTTATAGGTAAAAATGGTGATATGAATTCTAGGCAAGCAGATTTTTTGCTTCACAGCATAGACTTCTGTTTGCGTCACAACTATTTCACATTCTTGGACCAGTTCTACCTGCAAAGGCGGGGCACAGCTATGGAAGCAAGCTTTGCCCCGGCATATGCTAACTTGACATTGGGGTATTGGGAGGATTTGAAAATATGGATTGACAATCCTTTCTCCCAATACATTGTTTTTTTCGGTCATTATATAGATGATGTCCTATTGATTTGGAGTGGTGGTCCAGACCTTTTTTCCACCTTTGTGGCCTATTGCAATGACAATTCCTTGGGATTGTCCTTCACACATGAGATAGATCAGAACAAACTGGTGTTTTTGGATCTGGTTTTGTCCCATGATGAAGAAACTATCATCACTAGCAATCACAACATTATCTTCATTATAATAGTTACCATCATCCCACATGGAAAGACAACATTCCTAAGGGTCAATTCCATAGATTACGAAGAAACTGTACCAAAACAGAAGATTATATGGTACAAGGACGGTTTATGCAAAGTTTGAGGAGAAAGGATATCCCAAGGCTTTAGTGATGGACGTATTTCTTCAAAATAAGACATTTGCCAAAAAACAAAAATAAAAACGACAGGACATTGACAATGACCCATACGGCAAGATTTGTATCCACTTTTAATAGTAAATACAGAGCCATCACTAAAATAATAAACATTATGATATCTTAAAACTTGATCAAGTTTTAGCCCCCCTACTTCCTTCCAGGCCACAGGTCACTTTTAGACATTCACACACGGTAAAGAACATCATTACCCCTAGCACACTGACTAAACCCAAACTGACCAATAGGGTATTCTTTATTGATATTAGAACTTTTTTTCGATAATAGAACTGGGATTTTTCAGTGTTGGAAGAGAGACTGACTCACTTGCTAATCAGTTCCCCATGGTTGCTCTGAAATAACTACCAATAGAGGCAAGTCCTTCAAGATTAAACAATTTATTACCTGTTCTACGGAATTTGTTATATATGTCTTGCGTTGCTGATGTGGTCTTCTATACGTAGGTCGTACGATACGTACCCTGCATACTAGAATAGGTGAGCATTACAGACTAAGAAGGGATGCATTAACCACTTACCGACCGGCTCCTGTACATATACGTCGGCATTTTGAAGAGGGATACCTCGGTAACGGCAGCAGCCGCTGCCACAACCGAGGTATCCATCTTTACAAGAGCTGGTCGTGTTTTCGATAATGGTGGTCTCCGCAGCGGATTTGCACCCTCCGCTGCTTACCGGAGCCATCGGTAGCGGCGGAGGAGATCGGGACCTGTCAGTTCCTCGGTATGGAGACGAGTGAGGCTAAGATGGCCCCCACCCATCTCTATACCATAGGAGGGCGGAAGCGACATCACAATGTCAGCTCCGCCCATATGTCTTAAAGGCATATTTTTTTTTTGTCATTTTTTTAACGACTTTGTTTTTGCATCTGAGTGTAAATATGAGACCTGAGGACTTTTTGACCCCAGATCTCATATTTAAGAGGACCTGTCATACTTTTTTCTATTACAAGGGATGTTTACATTTCTTGTAATAGGAATAAAAGTGATCCAATTTTTTTTTTTTTTTTTAAAGTGGAAAAATAATTAAAATAAAGTAAAATAAATAAGAAAAAAAAAAAATTTTTTTTAAAGCGCCCTGTCCCGACGAGCTCGCGCGCAGAAGCGAACGCATAAGTGAGTAGCGCCCCCATATGAAAACGGTGGTCAAACCACACATGCGAGGTATCGTCGCGACCGGTAGAGCGAGAGCAATAATTCTAGCCCTAGACCTTCTCTGTAACGCAAAACATGCAACCTGTAGAATTTTTTAAACGTCGCCTATGGAGCTTTTTAAGGGTAAAATTTTACATTCCACGAGCAGGCACAATTTTGAAACGTGACATGTTGGGTATCAATTTACTTGGCGTAACATTATATTTCACATTATAAAAAAAATGGGGCTAACTTTATTGTTGTCTTTTTATTCAAAAAAGTGAATTTTTTCCAAAAAAAGTGCGCTTAGAAGACCGCTGCGCAAGTATGGTGGGAAAAAAAGTATTGCAATGACCGCCATTTTATTCTCTAGGGTGTTAGAAAAAAAACAATATATAATGTTTGGGGGTTCTAAGTTATTTTCTAGCAAAAAAACCTGTTTTAAACATTTAAACACCTAAAACCCAAAACGAAGCTAGTCCTTAAGTGGTTAAACATAGTGTTCCGCGACATTTCCGCCAGGTACACAATACAGATTTTCGACAAATAGAAGTACTTGCCATCGAGTCCATTCCAAGAGGTACCCTAACAGAAAATGAAAGGTCCTCCCTTCTGTGCCGAAGGGAGACAATTTGGATATATTTATTGGGTTCCCTCTCGCTTTCTCTTTAATAACAATATTTTTTAGTATTTTTTATAATAATAATATATACATATTTATATTTTTGTCCATTTTAAATATCGATTTCAAATATTTTATTTTTTAATTATTTATCATTATTTTTTTTTTTTTTCCTTTTTCTCATTTGTTTATCATCATCATCATTTTTCCTTCTACTTGATTTACAATTTTTCTTGATTGCAATATATTCTTCGTATCTAGAATTGTGGGTCCATGCAATAATTGTACATTTGTATTACTTGTTTTTTGCATACAAGGGGTTAACGTCACAACAGCTGACACTTCCCTCCCATTCACAAGCCTATTTATCTTGCTTTGCTGTCAGCACCCATAACTTTGACAAAGCGCAGGCGCGTGAAACATGTTAGTCAAGGTCGCCACGGCAACATAACGGAGCTTGGTTTCTCCTCATTTCCGGCATTCATCGGCTCCGATCGGGTCCTTCCGGTCCTTGGATTCAGGTGCACAAGCCAGAGTGCCGTTCAGGAAGCCAGGTCCCAGCGTGATTGGCCAGCCAGCGGACCAGTGGAATTTTCGGACACGGTTTACATTACATCTCTGGTCACAGTAAGTTTGGCATTCCTCGTCCCACCCTCTGTTGCACTTCAGCGAGCTGTAACCCTCCCATTCCATTATTTATGTACATTACAGGCGCAGAGTCTGCTGTGGAGGCTTGACACACACAGCACACTTGCTGACATTAACTCTTTGCTTACTGGAGTCATGGCGGATCGCTGACACTACTATTTCAGAGTACTTCAATTCTGACAGTGTTTTTGTTTTTCACTAAGGTTGATTTTACTGTTTGATTTTAATCTTCAATGTCAGACTTTTAATTTTGATGTGCATCAAATAAATTAACTTGATTGTTTACATTATCTACAACAATCTTTTATTGCTGGCACCCATCGAGCGCAGCATGTTTGTCCATTTGCTATTTACTTTCCTCCAGGAGTTGGCAGCTGCACTGGGCTCTAGCCTTTTGATGAAGTATCAGTAAGACAAGACAATGGTTTTATAATGATGCCAGTTTTAGCGCTTAAGGACCTACATTGTTTTTTTTCCATGTGACTCATGAGACTGTTCCATTGTCCATGGCTGTAGGGGCCCTTCACCATGAGATAATTCAATTCCAAGTTATTTCCTCACCTAAGTTTCTGCTGGTTATTGGTTATCCTTGGTTAAAGAGGCACAACCCTTCTTTTGATTGGCTCCGTGTTGAGGTTCTGTCCTGGTCGCCACAGTGCAGTGAGAGATGTTTCCAGAAGGTAGCCAAGGTTCTGTGCACCTCTTCACTCTCCTCTCTGCTAGAGGAGTACCACGATTTTAGAGATGTCTTTGACAAAGGTCAAGCCGGTAGTTTGCCTCCACATCGGCCTTATGATTGCGCAATTGACCTTCAACCTGGTGCTATACCCTCTCGTGGCCAGGTTTACCCTTTTGATCTTGGAGGATAAGGCCATGGAGGAGTATGTTGCAGACGCACTTTCTCGAGGTTTCATCCGCAAATCCTTGTCTCCTGCTGGTGCTGGTTTCTTCTTTGTGAAGAAGAGCGGTGAACTGAGACCTTGTATTAATTATAGGGGTCTCAATCGTTTCATGATTTAGAATGCCTACCCGATTCCGTTGATTACAGAGTTATTTGACCGCTTCAAGGGAGCAACGGCTTTCACGAAGCTTGATTTGAGAGGGGCATACGATTTTGACAGGATTAAGGAGGGCGAGGAGTGGAAAACTGCATTTAATACCAGATCAGGTCATTATGAGTATCTCGTAATGCCTTTTGGCCTTTGTAACGCTCTGGCAGTTTTCCAGGAGTTCATTCCTCCGAGATTTGTTGCAGTTATGTGTGGTGGTTTATCTCGACGATATCCTCATATTTTCCAAGTCCCTGTGTGCTTCAGAAACTATGAGAGAACAATCTCTATTGTAAATTGGAGAAGTGCGAATTCCATTGTGAACAGGTGAAATTCCTGGGCTATGTAATTTTCACTGCTGGGTTTTCGATGGACCCAGAGAAACTTTCAGCGGTCCTACAGTGGCCTCGACCCGCGGGTTTACGACCTCTGCAGCGTTTTGTTGGCTTTGCCAACTATTATTGGAAGTTTATTCGTAACTTCTCGTCTCTGGTCAAGCCCCTGACTGATATGACCAGGAGAGACGGCAACCCACAGAGTTGGTCTCCGGAGTCCATTAAGGCCTTTGAGAGTCTCAAGGTTGCCTTTGTTTCTGCTTCTGTGTTGGCACACCCCTATCCTACGTTGCCTTTTATCCTAGAAGTTGATGCTTCCGAGACTGGAGTTGGCGCCCTTCTGGCTCAACATCCTAACTCTGAGAGCGCTATGCATCCGTGTGGCTACTTTTCCAAGAAATTGTCACCGGCAGAGTGCAATTACGAGATTGGTGACAGAGAGCTGTTGGCGATCATTTTAGCCCTGAAAGAATGGAGACATCTCCTTGAAGGTACCACTGTGCCAGTTCTCATTCTTACTGACCATAAGAATCTCACGTTCTTGTCTGAGGCTAAGTGCCTCTCTCCCAGAAGGGCGCAATGGGCTCTTTTCTTGTCGAGTTTTAATTACATGGTTTCATTCTTACCCGGTACTAAGAATGTAAGGGCTGACGCCTTGTCACGACAATTTTCCTCCACTTCAAAGACAGAGTCGCTTCCGGCTCCTGTGATTCCCCCTGATCGTATTCTGGCTACGGTTCGCACCAGTCTTACTTCTCCTTTGGGTGACAAAATGCTTGCTGCTCAGGTCGATGCTCCTCCTGAGAAACCTTGTGACCGCTGCTTTATTCCAGAGAGTCTCCGTACTGCCATGCTCCAGACTTACCATTATCCCAAGGCTGCTGGCCACCCTAGGAAGAATCAACTCTTTTGGGCCATTTCCAAACAATTGTGGTGGCCTAGTCTACGTGCTGATGTAACCGCCTTCGTAGCTGCCTGTTCCGTGTGTGCTCAGAGTAAGACTCCACTACACCTTCCAGTGGGCCTCCTACAACCCATACCCAATGGAGAAAGGCCCTGGACCCACCTGTCTATGGATTTAATTGTGGAGTTACCCAACTCCCAGGGCAACATAGTTATCCTTATGGTAGTTGCCTGGTTCTTGAAAATGTCCCATTGTATTCTACCGAAGAAGTTGGCCACTTCTAAGGAACTGGCTTCCATTTTTGCTCCGGATATCTTTCGCGTACATGGGCTACCCAAGGTGATTGTCTCGGACAGGGGTAGTCAGTCCTGTGGTCTGGTGAGACCAAGATAAATGTATTTGGTTCAGATGGTGTAAAGCGTGTGTGGCGGCAACCAGGTGAGGAGTACAAAAACAAGTGTGTCTTGCCTACAGTAAAGCATGGTGGTGGTCTGGGGCTGCATGAGTGCTGCCAGCAATGGGGAGCTACAGTTCATTGAAGGAACCATGAATGCCAACATGTACTGTGACATACTGAAGCCAAGCATGATCCTCTCCCTTCGGAGACTGGGCCGCAGGGCAGTATTCCAACAGAACGACCCCAAACACACCTCCAAGACGACCACTGCCTTGCTAAAAAAAGCTGAGGGTAAAGATGATGGACTGGTCAAGCAGGTCTCCACACCTAAACCCTATTGAGCATCTGTGGGGCATCCTCAAACGGAAGGTAGAGGAACGAGAGGTCTCTAACATCCACCAGCTCCATGATGTCGTCATGGATGAGTAGAAGAGGACTCCAGTGGCAACCTGTGAAGCTCTGGTTAACTCCATGCCCAAGGGGGTTAAGGCAGTGCTGGAAAATAATGGTGGCCACACAAAATATTAACACTTTGGGCCCAATTTGGATATTTTCACTTAGGGGTGTACTCACTTCTGTTGTCAGCGGTTTAGACATTAATGGCTGTGTGTTGAGTTATTTTGAGGGGACAGCTAATTTACACTGTTATACAAACTGTAAACTCACTACTTTACATTGTAGCAGTGTCATTTCTTCAGTGTTGTCACATGAAAAGATATAATTAAATATTTTCAAAAATTTGAGGGGTGTACTCACTCCTGTGAGATACTGTATCTCGACGATATCCTCATATTTTCTAAGTCCCTGGAGAGCCACCACACAGATTTCTGTCATGTGCTTCAGGAACTAAAAGAGAACAATCTCTATTGTAAATTGGAGAAGTGTGAATTCCATTGTGAACAGGTTAAATTCCTGGGTTATGTTGTTTCCACTGCTGGTTTTTCGATGGACCCAGAGAAACTTTCTGCAGTCCTACAGTGTCCTCGACCCATGGGTTTACATCCTCTGCAGAGTTTTCTTGGCTTTGCCAACTATTATCGGAAGTATATTTGTAACTTCTCATCTCTGGTCCAGCCCCTGACTGATATGACTAGAAAGGACGGTAACCCACAGGGTTGGTCTCCTGAGTCCATTAAGGCCTTTGAGTCTCAAGGCTGCCTTTGTTTCTGCTCCTGTGTTGGCACATCCTGATCCTATGTTACCTTTTATCCTTGAGGTTGATGCTTCTGAGACTGGAGTTGGCGCCCTTCTGTCTCAATGTCATAACCTCTGAGAGCGCTAAGCATCCTTGTGGCTACTTTTCCAAGAAATTATCACCTGCGGAGTGCAATCACAAGAATGGCGACAGAGAGCTGTTAGCGATCATTTTAGCGATGAAAGAATAGAGGCCTCTCCTCGAAGGTACCACTGTGCCGGTTCTCATTCTTACTGACCATAAGAATCTCACATTCTTGTCTGAGGCTAAACGCCTCTCTCCCAGAAGGGAGCACTTTTCTTGATGGGCACTTTTCTTTTCTAGTTTCAATTACATTGTCTCATTCTTACACTGTACTAAGAATAGAATGTAAGGGCTGACGCTTTGTCACGACAATTTTCCTCCACTTCCAAGATGGAGTGGGTTCCGGTTACTGTGATTCCCCCTGATCATATTTTGGCTACGGTTCGCACCAGTCTCACTTCCCCTTTGGGTGACAAAATTCTTGCTGCTCAGGTCCATGCTTCACCCGAGAAACCTTGTGACCACTGCTTTGTCCCAGAGAGTCTCCATACTAACGTGCTCCAGGTTTGCCATTCTCCTAAGGCTGCTGACCACCCTGGGAAGAATCAACTCTTTTGGGCCATTTCCCAACAATTCTGGTGGCCTAGTCTATGTGCTGATGTAACCGCCTTCGTAGCTGCCTGTTCTCTTCTATTCATCCATGACGACATCACGGAGCTGGAGGATGTTAGAGACCTCTCGTTCCGCTACCTTCCGTTTGAGCATGCCCCACAGATGCTCAATAGGGTTTAGGTGTGGAGACCTGCTTGACCAGTCCATCATCTTTACCCTCAGCTTCTTTAGCAAGGAGTGGTCGTCTTGGAGGTGTATTTGGGGTCGTTATGTTGGAAAGGTAAACTGGAACAAAAGAGGCACTGACAATTTAACCAAGAGCGAAAGAATCGCCCTCGACAATCTCAAAAAGAGAAAAAACATTGTAATAAAAAACAGCGACAAAGGTGGCAATGTTGTCATCTTAGATGACACACACTATGAAAAAATAGCAAAGAAACTACTCACTGATACCATCACCTACCGCAGATTAGATCACAATCCCTTTCCTGCAGTAATTCAGGAATTAAATTGGAAACTCACCTTTGCCAAGGATGAGGGACTGTTGACCATGCGTGAATACCAGTACCTCTCAGTTCAGGAGTTCAACATACCTACCTTTTACATATAAAAACTTGAAAGATCCACCGGGAAGACCGATCGTATCGGTCTGTCAAGGCCCTTTTGAACGTATTGGTAGGTATCTCGATCTTCTGTTGAAGGACATGGCCACAGGTCAAAAATCCTTTGTACAAGATACTCGTCATAGCCTAGCTAAGTTGACAGAATTCAAAAATCTCAACCAATTAGGTGAAATCTGGCTCGTCGGCATTGACGTCGAGTCATTGTGCACCTCGATACCCCACGTATGTGGGATTAAAGCAGTTGAGACCTTTTTGAACACCACTTACCCTGAATCGGGACCACAAAACGAATTCCTGATAGACCTCTTGAAATTTATGCTGGGAAATAATTATTTTCAATTTCTAACAGTTTACTACCAGCAAACTCGTGGCACGTCTATGGGGGCAGCATGGGCACCGTCCTATGCATGCCTTCATTGAGCTTTTGGGAGGAGGTGATGGTGTTCCCTTCATCGATGTACCGTGACCACGTTCATGCTTGGTTACGGTACATCAATGATATTTTTATGATTTGGCAGGGCACTCAGACCAAGCTGTTGCAGTTCATTCATGAACTTGATATTAATACATTTAATATTCATTTGACATATTCCTTCAGTCAAACAAAACTATCTTTTCTTGATCTGCAAACCTGCCTTGAGAACGGACAACTACATACCTCCACTTTCCGTAAGGAAACGGCAGCAAATACCTTTTTGAGCGCCACTAGTCACCATCCTCATTGGATTAAAAATGGCATCCAATGGTAGGCCAATTTTTACGCCTTAAAAGAAATTGTTCAAAAGCTAGTGACTATCGAAGGGAGAGCCAGGACCTCTACATTCGATTTAGAGAGCGAGGCTATTCACACCGGCAAATCAAGCGAGCTAGGAGGAAAGCAGCGATCCGAAATCGCCAGAGCCTACTTTCAACCAAGCCATTTAGTACCCCCGATTCACCTAAACAAAAAAACGACGATCCAGTTAGAATAATAACTACTTTTGGATCCCAGTGGAATGACATTCGGTCAATCCTACAAAGACACTGGGGCTTACTAGTTAATTCACCAGGCTTGGGCAGGATTGTAGGCACGTCTCCCCAGTTGGTTGCTCGATGAGCCAGAAACTTAGGAGACATGTTGATCCAGTCAGAATTTACCCGAAAACAAGAAAATTCCTGGTTATCAGATTACCCACGAACTTTAGGCATGTACCCTTGCAATAGATGTCAAATTTGCCCCTATGTACATAGAACCTCTACTTTCACAGATGCATATGGAAAGGGGTCATTTGAAATTCGTGACCTAATCAACTGCTCTACATCTCGATTAATCTATATGATAACATGTCCATGTCCCAAAATCTATATTGGAAAAACAAAAAGACAGTTAAGAGTCCGCATTGGCGAACACTTGCGAGAAATCAATGGCAAAACTAAAATTCCCGAAAAACCCCTAGCAAAGCATTTTGCCCAATTTCATGGGGGTAGTTCTCGAGGCATGAGGGTAAAAGGTATTTATGCCTTAAATTTGCCCTCCAGACGTGGCGACTTTGATCTCATACTTTTACAAAAAGAAAAGTGGTGGGTGTACCGCCTAAAGTCGCTTATCCCTGTCGGGTTAAATACCGAATTAAATTTCCAGCCTTTTCTACCCACCTAGACGATCATTTCAGTTTAAATTTATCATTTATTATTTTTAATTTTAATCATGTCGGTGTATTGATGCTGTGTATTTATATACACCGACTTGGTTGGTCCTATTTTTCCGGATCTGAATTGTCACTAAAAATTGCAATTATTGTAATTAGTGTGCTTATGTTTATGTTTTTGTTCAATCTCTCTCCCTCTTGTTTCTCTTGTCCCATTATTTATTATATCAGGCTTGGTAACTGTAATATTCCTTTGGGAGCACAATAGTAATAATGGATAATTACAATTAAAAAGATTCTAGCTTTCCTCTCTTCGTATCCCATTACCGTTCAATAACTTTTTAGAAATAGCGTACAGAAAGTATCAGACAGAATTACAGGAACATGACCAGTCTATTCAAGACTCATACATAGTTCAACTCAAACACATCAGGGCGGTGATTGATCGCAGCCGTCAAGACAAAAAGGAGCGCCTTCACCAGCCCTGGTATCGTCCGAGATAAAGCTACGCTATAGGCAATAGCGAAACGCGTTGACGTCATCAACGCTGACTCGTCACGGGCGCTATGCTCTGGATGTGAGGGATGATGAGGAGGCAGCTGCTGGCGTTCGTCAACTCAAGCTAGCCCGTTTTATCCATCCCACCCGGCACTCGCAAGGACTGATCGCCTCTATTCATCGGCCGCGGATTGAAGCCCCATAGGCGAAATATTAGAAGCCGGGAGATCAATGTCAGTGGGCGGCTTATACAGCATACAGCATCAGTCTGAGAAGGAGGTAGAGCTCACGGTGCACTATTCCTAAGTCCCGCCGTCCCTCCAGCTTTTGACATCGGACTCGGAGCTGTACCTACCATCACGTCTCCTCCTCAGCAAGAGGGCAGCTTGATGTATGATCAATTCAGATCAAAACCCAGAGGATAAATCAGTGCAACAAATGGTAAAGTTCCTTACTTTCACTTATAAGTTCATCTTATACTTACTATTTCATTATCAGTGACTTTTACCAAAAATCATCTATGTGGATATTCATCCTTTAATCGCGCTTTGCTTAATAACATCCTCAACTTATTTGATATAACTTTATGGGACTGGTCATCATCTTATGGAATTCCACTTCTCCTATTTAATTAGCTTAGCCCTTGGGAGTTTGTAGCCCAGTTTCAGGGTATATACATACCATTAATAGGTAGCACCATCCATCCCTCCCCCCACCATCCATCCCTACCCATCCCCAAAGGATCTTTCTTGCTGCTGACAGGTACTTTTTGGTTTGTATGAGACATTGATATCCCATTAACCAATTAACTAATTAATTAAATTATCAATTATTATGCCTACTATTTTTTATTACTACCAGTCAACAATTAGCAAGATCCTTAAGCGTCCGGACGTTGTTCTCCGTTGTGTGTTATTTGTTTAATGTATTGTTTTTGTTCATTCTGTCTGGTTCGTCATTCAATCATGCATGCAGTAATTGGGTCCTATAGGACCTAATTACACTCAATCCATACAATACACAAACAAGATATTTGGGGGGCACACCTTCTCATTAAAGCTGGTGCAGCCATAAGACCATACAATAGAAGAGAAATATTACAGCGCACACATGCAAAAACATTCACCTCCAGCAAGGCTATATTAAAAACACCTAAACATTTTTAAAAAGACATTTTCAAAAATATGGGGATTTGGTCACACCATATTGCTATATGGTGCTAAGCCCACTTACTGCGACAAAGTACCCCAAAGTATAGCAATATGGTGTGACCAAATCCCCATATTTTTGAAAATGTCTTTTTGAGAATGTTTAGGTGTTTTTAAACTAGCCTTGCTGGAGGTGAATCTTTTTGCATGTGTGCGCTGTAATATTTCTCTTCTATTGTATGGTCTTATGGCTGCACCAGCTTTAATGAGAAGGTGTGCCTACCAAATATCTTGTTTGTGTATCGTGACGGATGACTCAGCCCAAGAAAGGGTAACCGAAACCAGGTGCGTATCCTTCTGAATAACTGGGGACAAAACAACGCCACCTAAGGTCTGTCTGTGACAGGACCTCAAGGTTTGGGTGTTCCCTGGACGGGTAGGACAAGACTTCAAAAAGTGACCTGCCTGACCACAATAAAGGCACAATCTCTCCCTCCTCCTACGGGTTCTCTCATCCGCAGAGAGGCGCGTGAAGCCCAAGTGCATGGGTTCATTTTCACAGACGACTCAGTACCAGGAGGCATGGGAGCCGAGGGAGGCACGGGTGGGACTGCAAATTTCAGAGACAAATGTACAGGAGGCTTCCGCAAGCGCTCCTTAAAAGGGAGTCTTTGTCTGAGTCTGGAGTCAATGAGGATGGCAAACATGATCAACTTCTCCAGCTCAGTGGGTATATCTCGGGCTGCTCTCATCCTTGATGGTATCCGAGAGACCATGAGAAAAAGCAGCCACGAGGGCCTCATTGTTCCAAGCAACCTCTGCTGCCAGAGTACGGAATTCAATGGCGTAATCGGGAACAGTTCTAGTACTCTGTTTGATAGACAGAAGGCACTTGGCAGCAGAAGCGGAGCGTGCGGGAACATCAAATACCCTTTTAAAAGAAGTCACAAACTCAGGGTAACTCAAGACAACAGTTTTTTGCATCTCCCATAGAGGATTTGCCAAGGCCAAGGCTCTCTCAGTAAGCAAAGATATCACGAAACCTATTTTGCTTCTGTCCGTGGGAAACGCCTGGGGCAGCATCTCAATGTATATCTTAACCTGTTTGAGAAACCCTCTGCATTGGACTGGATCGCCCCCAAATCGCTGGGGAAGCGGAGTGGAACCAGACATACCTCTTATAGAGGTAATACTCGAGGCGGTTGCCTGCACAGAGACTGGAGCAGCAGCAGGGACGGCCTGCAACACAAGTTTTACCGGAGCAGCCACAGTGGGAGATTCCAGGTGAGCCGTGCGACTCAGGAGCGTTTGTAACGCCATGGCAAACTGATCCATGCGGTGATCCTGCTCATCCAATCTGGAAAAAATATTACCAACAAGTGGATTCACTGCATCTTCTGAATTCATGGCCTTCGCCTACTGTCAGAAACCATGAATCAGACTGAGACAGAAGTACAGTTAAATCACACAAGTTTAATAATAATAAAAAAAAGGTAAACAGAGTAAATGTAGTCAAAACATAGCCAGAGTTCAAGAACCGGAATGGATAGTCAGACAAGCCAAAACGTCAGGGAGCCAGAGTAGAGCGTAGTAGAACAGCAAGCAGGATCTGGAGCCAGAAGGAATATCAGCCAAGCAAGTCTTTAACAGGAACACAGGAGAGCATATCTAGAGAAGTGACCAAGGCAAAGGCAGAGATCATCTGGACTGTACGGCTTAAGTAGGCAGGACTGACGAGCAGGATATCATCTACAGGTGAGTCACTGTGGAGAGATAGGAGCTGGCAAGTAGCCGACAGCTGAGCGGCCAGCTTTGAGAAGGAAGGGCTGAGCCCAGCCCTGACAAATTCCTGTCTCTATGCCATATATATAGCTTCTTGTCGTCCTTTCTTCCGCCATTTATTAGAGTTCACTCCAAAATCTGGCAATTTCACACAAACCCTTTAAATTTAATCAGAGGTACATCTTTCATATACAATCTACTGCACGACAAGAAGACCTTTCACAAAACAAGGTCAATAATAGAATGGGAAGAAGAATTAAATTCCTCCTTCCCTGTATCCCAGTGAACCCAAGCTATTAGGTTCACATACTCAATATCACACTCTGTAAATTATTGGGAACTTGCATTGAAAATTATACACCCCTTATAGATTGGTAAAGATATATGACACAAGCTCTCCAATTTTGCTGGCGCAGAAGTGGCGCATCAGGTACTCTCATGCACATTCTTTGGAATTGTAATATTGTTTGCAGCTTCTGGGAGAAAACATTTCAACTGATCTCAGAGGTTACTGGAGTCATACCACCAATGAACCCTGCTTTTGGCCCTGCTCAATCTTGGCATTGATCAATTCCCTACCCAATTTCGAGGGATAGTTGCCAATATTTTACTATTAGCCAAACTAACTATTACTAGACACTGGAAACAAAACCTGGCCCCAAACCCGTCAGAGGTTGTGAACATTACCCAACAACATTTTCTTCATGAAATATCTCTGATTCCACATATAGGAACCTACCATGCCTTTGAATGGATATGGAAGCCATGGATCTCTTGGTGTCCATCTTAGGACCCGAGGGACCCCTGGTTCCACCCTTATCTCTTTATATGCATGACCTCATTAGTACTGATGTTGCTATGCTCTATTAAGTGCCTTGTACTGTGTATTCTGTGTAGAAGACTGTGACTTAGTAAGTTCATGTTCATCAACCTACTCTTTCTGTTTGAACTAAAAATGCCAATCCAGAGCATCTCTTTATTGTTATATTTGGTGGCTGTGTCTGCAATGTTGTTAACCTTTATTAAACTGAAATAATCTATAAAAAATATTGAAAGAAAATAAAAAAAAAGAGAGCCTGTCTCCTTTGGTTGAAAACAAACGTATCCTCCCATTTAGCCATGAACAGGTTTGCAAGGCTGGGCGCAATTTTGCACCCATGGCAACACCTGCTCTCTGAATAAGTCACCACTCTGCCAAAAATAATTGTCACTGAGGCAAAACTCTAAAGACTTCCTCAAAATAACTTTTTTGTGCTCTAGGAATGTCTTCCCTCTTACTTAATATCAAAATTAAAGGAGACGTCCAGAAAAAGCTGGTTTGGCTGGGATTCTTCTAAGGATCACAGGAGTGCAATTTGTTTTGTACTCCTGTGAACCATTTTCACCATTTCTCTGCTGACATCACAGAAATCATCCCGACAATGGAAGTCTGGATCCGCTAGGTGCCGGGACAGACACCCATCTCAGAGAGCCGCTGAGAGCCTGAGATGGTCACTCCCCACCCCACAACTCAGCGCTCCAGTGAGCGAGCAGCAGAGCAGAGAGCTGCTGATTGACAGTAGCTCTCTGCTGGGGGAGCTGTAAGAACCGAGCCATCAGCAGTATTCGATCACTCGGTTCTCAATGCAGAGGCACCAGGGGACAGATGCAGCATTGGACCAATGCTGCATCCACCGAGGTAAGTATGATACTGAAAAAAAAATTATTCCTTTACTTTCTCTTTTAAGGTCAAGCAGAGCATCATTGTGCTGTATGACTGTATAAAGTGAGGAAACATCAGGCGTCGCCAAATATATACAGTATCAGATCTCTCAATCAACCTAATTAGCTCAAACAATTAAAGCAAGTTTTCAGTATCTTTTTAGAGTAGCTGACAAACTATATACAAAAGCATTTTTTCAACATCACAGATAGGTGCAACAATTTGGCAATTAATAGTGCACATCGCCCTCAATGGTTGCATAATCTACCAAAAGGCCAAATTCTGAGGACGAGAAGAAACTTTTCCAGAGATATGTGGGGTTTTTTTTTTTAGAGCAAGGGAGGTCAAGAGGATCTTCCTGTAATATTGGTCAATGTTATTGATGGACAGGATGGTTGGGCCCACATTTCCCTTTGGAACCATCATTTGTCTATAAAAAGGCACCAGGGTGATTAAAAGGATATTAGATCCCCCCCCCAATGTCTCTTGCGGACATTGCTTGACTAGTAAGGTAAATACAAGAAAAAGAAGTAAATTTATTTCCAAAGTATCTGGGAAAAAAATTCAAATTCATGAATTTCTGTCTTGCAATTCTTCTAAATTTGCATTTTAAAAATAAATGGTAGTAGTTCTTTAACCGCTTCCGGACCACCCGCCGCAGTTATACTGTGGCAGGTTGGCTCCCCTGCACCGGCTCCCCGGCTCACTGTATTATCACAAATGTGTATCTCACTAAGAGTATTCTGTTATCATGTAGGCTCTGTATGGAGCGTATGCTGTACCAATCCTGTGGCACGTGTATCAGAGCACCAGAATGAATCTCCTTAATGTTATGTCCTGGAATGTACGGGGCCTAAATTCTAAGATAAAACGCTCCTTAGTTTTTACTTACATAAAAAAAATACAACCCCCATATCTGCATTCTGCAGGAGACTCACTTAACGGGGAGCAGGATGCTGGCTCTAAAAAAGCCTTGGGTAGGTTCATATTATCATTCTACATACTCTACCTATTCTAGAGGAGTCAGTGTCCTGATCCATAAAGCACTGCCCTTTACACTGCTTGATCTCCATCTAGATCCCGAGGGGAAGTATGCTCTACGGGAACAAACTAACTTTGAAGCCCTCATGCAGGCTATTACTACCTGCCAAACTACCCTGATGGGGAAAATAGAGTGCATGCAGCTGGACATCAGCCTCATTCGTAGAGACATGGACTGTTTCCGCTCCAGGCTCACTGAAGCTGAAAGAAGAGTGGGGGAGGCAGAAGATATACTACAAGACCAGGGAGTCTCACTCCGCACGCTGCAGACCAAAATAAAAGTCCTGGAAGCTCGTGCGGAGGACGCAGAGAACAGAAATCGAAGGAACAACCTCCGGATAGTGGGATTGCCAGAGGGCGCAGAAGGTAAAGATCCTACGACGTTTACTGAGCGCTTGCTGTGCACCCTTCTTCCAGATGCCAAGATCTCTGATGTCTTTGTGGTGGAGAGGGCGCATAGAATGCCTGCTAC
Organism: Aquarana catesbeiana; assembly: GCF_042186555.1. Lineage (NCBI taxonomy): Eukaryota > Metazoa > Chordata > Amphibia > Anura > Ranidae > Aquarana > Aquarana catesbeiana. The sequence goes on from NC_133334.1 coordinate 187,105,995, forward strand.
CCGGGGGCCCCCGGGAGCTCCTCCACGCACATTTATTCTGAAACTCCTCAATTTTCGTGAGATCGAGATCTGGTTTTGCGGGAGGCGAGAAAGATCGAGGTGCTTCGCCATGAGGGAGCGAGACTCATGATCTTCCCAGATTTCTCCATCGACACACAAAAGTCAAGAAGATTGTTCGATCAGATCAAATTGGATCTCCGCAATCGCAAGATCAAATATAGTATGCTATTTCCCGCCCGTCTGAGAGTACAGGATGGAGAGTCAGTGCGGTTTTTTTACATCTCCAGAAGAAGCATCCAGGTGGCTTGAAACAGTACCACGAGGCTGATCCGATCGCTCTTACTTAATCCCCTTATAACATAAGTTTTAATGCAACAAAGATCACCTTCATCTGCTGACTTCACTACAAGCCCTTTACCTTGGCTTGTCCAACCAGTTCAGAATAAGTCACTTTTATATTCTTCTTAAGATCCGGTTCTGTGAGTATATATGCCTACTAGTTAAAGAACATTTACGCAAAAAGAGATGAAGAATTGTTTGTGATCGTGCCTAAATATATGGTGAGGGGACCGGAATCCCCAGTTTGCAACGTGTTTAAGTTTAAGAATAGTACCCCCGGATTTTTGGGAGACATTTTGATATGCTGGGATCGTTTATCCGGGAAATTTGGGTCTTGTTGGCTGCTCTTTATGTACACAGACTGATGGCTCTGATGGCTCACTGTTCACGAGCCCCATGGGCAGTTGTCACAATTAGTTTTGGGGAACGAGCATCCCGAAGTTTGGGGGGTGGTGCTGGGGTTCTCACCCCAGATTAGTTTTACGTTATGTTATTTTTCTTTTACTTTTTATACATATGGCATTTATTTGCTCCAGATTGTACAATCAATGCTCTACTCAAAGCAAGACATGCAGTGTTAATCTGCTAATACTAGAGAGGGAGGGTTATTCGGCTCACTGTATTATCACAAATGTGTATCTCACTAAGAGTATTCTGTTATCATGTAGGCTCTGTATGGAGCGTATGCTGTACCAATCCTGTGGCACGTGTATCAGAGCACCAGAATGAATCTCCTTAATGTTATGTCCTGGAATGTACGGGGCCTAAATTCTAAGATAAAACGCTCCTTAGTTTTTACTTACATAAAAAAATACAACCCCCATATCTGCATTCTGCAGGAGACTCACTTAACGGGGAGCAGGATGCTGGCTCTAAAAAAGCCTTGGGTAGGTTCATATTATCATTCTACATACTCTACCTATTCTAGAGGAGTCAGTGTCCTGATCCATAAAGCACTGCCCTTTACACTGCTTGATCTCCATCTAGATCCCGAGGGGAAGTATGTTGTTATGCATGCCATGTGCGACAGGATTGAGATGGTAATAGTGGGCTTATATATTCCACCCCCAGCCTCCATGGCGATTTTACATAAACTGACCCCTATACTGGCTCAATACCCGGCTGCAGCCATTCTTCTGGCTGGAGACTTTAATATGCCACCGGACCCCAGTATGGATAGGCTGGGTGACGATGGGGCTTCTGACTCCCCACTGAAGAGATGGGCGGAGGGATATGGCCTTAGTGATGTGTGGAGATGGCGTCACCCCAGGGATAGGCAATATACTTGTCACTCTGCCACGTATGCCTCTTTCTCAAGAATTGATCTGTTCTATGCTGGGGGGACCCATTCTCTCCCGTGTCCAGGAGGTTAAGATTCTGCCACGTGGCATTTCTGACCACGCTCCCCTCCTACTACAACTAAACAAGGACTTGCCAACGGGCTCCGGCCTATGGCGGGTTTCGGGTTTTTGGATAACGGATGAGAGTGTTGCCCCTGAGATAGAGGGAGAGATGAATACATTTTGGTTACAAAATAAAGCAACGGCCTCCCCTGCAATGGTGTGGGATGCCTTTAAGGCATATACACGAGGTCAGTACCGCATGGTTATAAATAAAGTTAGGAAACTCAATAGGCTTGCATTGGAGGAGGCTGAGGGACGGGCTCAGAGTTTGGAATCCAGCCATGTGACCACCAAAGATGCGGGAACTTATACCAAACTTCAAGCTCTCCACCATGAGATTGCGTTGTTGCGAGCAACTGCGACCCGCAAGCTACTGCTCTCACAGTCCCAGAGAATATTCGAACAAGGTGAGAGATCAGGGAGGCTGCTGGCGTGGCTGGCCAAGGAGCGCTCCACCATAGCACACATTGCCAACATTAAAGATGACATGGGGAACCTTTTGGCGGATCCCGCTAAGATCAAGGCCAGATTCGCACAATTTTATGAACGCTTATATACATCCAAAACTGACTACACCCTAGATACCTTGCAACACTTCCTAGGTCAAATAGAGTTCCCAGTCCTCTCGGAGGAAAATAAAACTAAATTAGATGCACCCATTACCCTCAAAGAAGTGCAGACGGCAATCTCTTCACTGCAATCTGCAAAGTCCCCAGGCCCAGACAGTTTACCGGCCGAGTTTTATAAAACTAATAGTGAGTCATTGGCCCCTCAGTTTCATGAACTTCTTCTGTCTATGCTGGAGGGTCAAAGCCTTCCTCCATCAATGTCAGAGGCGGTGATTGTTGTAATACCTAAGTCCCGTAAGGACCCCGAGCTATGTGAGTCATACCGGCCTATTTCGCTTTTAAACGTCGACGCTAAGATCATCACAAAAATTCTAGCGAATTGGCTTAATATTGTTATCCTTTCTCTGGTTCATGGAGACCAGACGGGCTTCATGCCAGGTAAGGGAACAGACATCAATTTGCGACGATTGTATACAAATATATCCCACACCCTTGCCAGAGGTACCCCCGGAGTAGTGGCCTCCCTAGACGCCGAAAAGGCGTTCGACTTGGTCGAATGGGAGTATCTTTGGCATGTCTTGGGAAAATTTTATATTGGGCCTAAGTTTATCTCTTGGATAAAACGGATGTATGCTAACCCCACTGCCAGAGTCAGAACCAATGGGTCCCTCTCGCCCCCCTTTAAATTACACAGGGGTACTAGACAGGGATGTCCTTTATCCCCGGGTTTGTTCGCCCTAGCTGTTGAACCTCTTGCTATCCTTATTAGGTCCTCCGTGGCTGCAGGGGGGATGGAGGTGGGCCCTCTACGGGAACAGATCTCCCTCTACGCGGATGACGCTCTTCTTTATCTCCCAGATGCTTCCCACTCCCTCGAGGAGACCTTAAGGATCATAGACTTATTTGGCTCCTTCTCAGGTATACGCATAAACTGGAACAAATCCATGCTTTTCCCGATCTCCCGGCCGCCCCTACTCCCTCCCCACCATATACCCCTGCAAACGGTCACTAAGTTTCGGTATCTGGGCATTGAAATACAAAGGGATTTCTCTTGTTATCTGACAGATAATGTATACCCCATTCTACAGCAACTAATAAGACGCTGCTTAACATGGAAGTCCCTTCCCCTGACACCGGTGGGTAGGATAAACCTCCTCAAAATGATATTCCTCCCCAAATTCCTGTATGTATTTAGAAACACTCCAGTACCTATCCCTGAATCATTTTTTAAGCAACTAGATCGGGTGATTAATAATTTCATTTGGGCGGGACAGACCCCCAGGGTTGCCAAAACAAGCCTGCAACTTCCCCTATCTGCGGACGGGCTGGCATTGCCGTGCTTCAGGAAATATTATTGGGCAGCGGTGCTGGTGACGGTACGCTGGTGGTTTGTTCAGTCACGACATAACCCAGCGGTTAATTTAGAAGCAGCCATATTGGGGTCGTATTCAGCATTGAGCAACCTGGTATTCAGGGGTCCAAAAGCACAAGATAGTATGACCATCCCCATGCGCACGACCACCAAAATATGGGAATAGCTGACAGCTAAGCTCAACCCACCACAAACTTATTCACCCTATACACCACTCTGGGGTAACCCTAAATTACCACATCTGTTAACGATCCCAGACCCAGCAGTCTGGGCTAAATATGAAATTAAAATCTTACAGCATATTATGCCAGAGGGTAAACTCCTTACATTTGACGAATTGCGTAATACCTTCCAACTCCCTACCAAAATGTTTTTCCGCTATTTGCAACTGAGACACGCAATTCAGGCTCAATTCCCTTCAGAAATTCAACTACAATCACATATGGTGGAGCGCTTCCTTATTTCCAAACATGTGGACCATATCCTTTCCTCTTTGTATCTCCGGGTGTCCCTGGGAACTGATAACCAGGGGACTAGGCTATTTAACAAATGGAAGCTGGCTGTGCCCTCCCTGACGGATGACGATTGGGAAGAGGGAGTCCAACAATATATTCCTTTGATGATATCCGCCAGGGACAGGTACATCCAGTTAAAATTCCTTCACCAGGCATACTATACACCCCAACGGCTTGCTAAAATATATCCCTCTCACTCTGATAGGTGCCCAAAATGCAATACGGATATAGGTACTTTCTTACGTGTGGTGTGGTCGTGCCCCCTTCTTCAACAGTTCCGAGTCCTTCTCCTGGGGATCTGTGATACCCTTATCGCAAACACCCATAAGAGGCTATTCGTTTTCTACGCTTTATTCTATGCAAGGAAAACCATTTTATTTAAATGGAAACAGACAGACCCCCCAACAGTGGGACAGTGGAAAACACTCATTGATAAGACCCTCCCTCTATATAAGCTCACATTTATGAGCCGGAAATGTCCCAAAAAGTTTGAAAAAATTTGGGGTGCATGGGTTTCTAAGTGAATGGCCACTGATGCGGATCCCCCCCGGGAGAACTCGCCGAATTTATACACCACTAGTTCGGTTAAGAAATATTTAGAATACACTTAAAATTACCACTAAAATATACTTTTTTTTCTTTGAGGAGGAGGTATTGCTCCTAAAATACAACTTTGCAGTGATATGAATACTTGCAACTAAGATGTGAACTGATGTGCCTTGCTTTTTGATGTAATACTTGAGACTATTTATCCTAGATTGTCACTTTCCTTGTGGAAATGGTTCTTCTTTGCCTTTTTTATGTAATCCTCTCTTATTGTCCCCTTTTATATTTTTATGTATATGTATAGGTATATGTATATTTATATATATATTTGTGAATGTACTTCTTTTTTATCTTTGTACTGAAACTTTTCTCCGTTGGAGATGAATAAAAATGTAACTGTTAAGATGCCTCCGGTGGCGCGTGCCCGAAGCTTGTCCCTGGAGCCGATGCGACTGCTTGTTACAGAACAGGGATGTGTGTGTGTGTGTGTGTGTGTGTGTATAAACACACATCCCGGTTCTCTCAGGGGAGAGGAGACAGATCATGTGTTCATACTAAGTATGAACACCGATCTCTCTCTTCCACTAGTCAGTCCCATCCCCCCTACAGTTAGAACACACCTAGGGAACACAGTTAACCCCTTGACCTCCCCCTAGTGTTAACCCCATTCCCTGCCAGTGTCATTTTTACAGTAATCAGTGCATTTTTTATAAAATGTGTTAAGAGTGTCCCATTTGTCCGCCGCAATATTGCAGTCCCGCAGTCCTGATCGCCGTCATTACTAGTAAAAATAAATAAATAAATAAATAATAAGCCATAAATCAATCACCTATTTTGTAGAAGCTATAACTTTTGTGCAAATCAATCAATATACACTTATTGCGTTTTTTTTTTTACCAAAAATATGTAGAAGAATATATATTTTTTTTAATTTGGGATATTTATTATAGCAAAAAGCAAAAGATAGTGGTTTTTTTATCAAAATCGTAGCTCTTCTTTTGCTTATAGCGCAAAAAATTAAAACCACAGGTGAGATCAAATACCACCAAAAGTAAGCTTTATTTGTTGGATAAAAAATAGGATTTTTATTACAGCTTACCTGTTTAATCCTTTTCTTGGAGTACATCATGGGACACGGAGCCTTAAGTAATAAGCTAATGGGTTATAGGCCACCTTCAGGTGATGGACACTGGCACACCCTAAACAGGAAGTCGCCTCCCTATATAACCCCTCCTCCTACCAGGAGTAACTCAGTTTTTGCAGCAAAGCAATATACGTATACATATACCCCAGAAAAGAGGGGTGGGACCTGTGTGTCCCATGATGTACTCAAAGAAAAGGATTTTACAGGTAAGCTGTAATAAAAATCCTATTTTCTTTATCGTACATCATGGGACACAGAGCCTTAAGTAATAACTTAAGGGGACGGACGTCCCATAGCAATGCTATTTGAGGGGCGGGAGACACAACCCGTAGGGCGCCAACAGATTTGAGGACCTATACTGCTGCCTGCAGCACACTGCGCCCAAAGGCGATATCCTCATGCTCTTTTTTACATCCACTTGATAAAATCTGGTGAATGTAAGAACTGCGGACCAAGTTGCGGCCTTGCAGATCTGGCCCTAGAGGCCTGGTGATGCACTGCTCAAGAAGCCCTAACCAACCTGGTAGAGTGTGCTTTGACTTGAAAAGGGGGAATCTTATCCCTTAAATCATAAGTCTGAATTATAACTTGTCAAATCCACTTAGCGACAGTGGATTTTGACATTGCCTGTCCTTTCTTAGGACCCTCTGGCAGAATAAATAAGACATCAGTCTTCCGAATCTGAGCAGTTGTCTTTAGATAGACTTTCACTGCTCTCACCACATCAAGACAATGTAGTGACTTTTCTTCCCTGGAACATGGTTTTGAAAAAAATGATGGTAGGACAATATCTTGGTTCAGGTGAAAACCTGAGACCACTTTTGGCAAAAAATCTGGACGAGGGAGTAACACCACTCTTTCCTCATGAATAATCAAGTATGGCTCTTTACAAGAAAGAGCAGCCATATCTGAAACCCTCCTTGCTGAGGATATAGCAACCAAGAACACCAGCTTCCTTGTCAGAAGGACTAAGGGAATATGCTGTATCGGTTCAAATGGCTGTTTTTGTAACAGACAAAATTTAAGTTCAAGTCCCAAGGGTTCAAAGGTGATCTAACTGGCGGATTAATCCGCATAACCCCTTGTATAAAACCCCGGAATAAAGAATGTGTAGCAAGCGGTCTTTGAAATCTGAGACTTGGCCTTTAATAGTACTCAAGGCCAACTTCATCTCTACCCTGAATTGTAGAAAGGCAAGAATTCTGGCTATGATATCTCCCCGAGGGTGCCAACCCTTGGATTCACACCAGGAAACATAAGCCCTCCAGACTCTATAATATATAGTTCTGGCTTTCTTGCATTAATTAAAGTAGCAATAACTGATCCGGAAAGCCCACGTTTCTTCAGAATGTGGGTTTCAATAGCCCAGCCTTTAACTTTAGTGTTCGTAAGGTAGGATGGAATATTGGTCCCTGTGAAAGCAGGTCTGGCCATAGTGGAAGGGACCATGGATCCTCCACTGCCATCTTTACGATTTCTGTATACCATGACCTTTTGGGCCATGCTGGTGCTACTGGAATTACTGGCTTTCTTTCCAGCTTGATCCTGCAAAGAAGTCTAGGCTGCAATTGAATAGGGGGAAATGCATAGATCAGTGAGAACTGATCCCATGGGGTCACCAACGCATCAGTTCTGCATGCAAATTGATCCCTTGTCCTGGACACAAAGCCTGCCAATTCTCTATTCCCGGAATGAAGACTGCCGATAGGCACGGAATATTCCTTTCTGCCCAAGTTAGAATATGGTTCACATTTGCCTGCATGCAAGACTCCTTGTGATTGATATAGGTCACCGCTGTGGCGTTGTCAGATTGGATCCTGACAGGACAATCCCGTAACCTGGAAGTCCAGGCCTTCAGAGCCAGGCGCACTGCCTGAATCTCTAGGATATTGATGGGCAAGGCTCTTACGGCTTGGCCACTGTCAGTGGACAGTTGTCTTCTCTAGTACTGCTCCCCAGCCTGAAAGGCTGGCGTCTGTTGTTACCACTTTCCAGATAATTGGTCTGAAGGATCTTACTTTCAGCACATTCTGGGTTACCAACTGAGTATTTGGGACACCCTTGGGGACAACCGCATTGGCAAGTCTAAAGCTTGGATTATTTTGCTCCAAGCAGATAGAATACTGTTTTGCAACAGTCTCGAATGGAACTGCTTCGAATGAAGCCACCATCTTTCCTAACAACCTCATGCGAAGGTGACCTTAGACAATGGCGAAAAAACTTACTCCTACTCCTAGTAGGAGGAGGGGTTACATAGGGAGGCAACTTCCTGTTTAGGGTGTGCCAGTGTCCATAAAAAATATATATATACTCACCTAGGTGGATGCAGCATCGATCCGAACCATCTGAGAACTGAGCACTCAAACACCACTGATCGCTCAGTTTTCCCTTCTGCTCTGAGCAGAGTGTCAATGACTGTTAGTCACTGACTCTCTGCTCTGCCCCTTCAGTGCTCACTGAAGTGCCATGCTGTGGAGGGGGCGGCTTAGTGATGGACTTTAGCCCACTGTTGGCTGAAAATAGGTTACATGAGTGCAAAAGTAACTGCACTTCTGTGATCCATAGAATAAGTACTGTATGACAAAAATAGCTATGGCCATAATTCCCTTTGAAGGGCAGGAACTTAGTTTGCAATTCTTTTATCTGGTGCATCCATTATAAGGGCAATTGTTGTTTTCATGGTTTACTGCATTAACACATTCTAGTTTGTTTTCAGACTGCAATAGGTATTAATAATGTATTCCAGCAGACAACAGTCGCTGTTTATCATATTTTCTTCTGCTGATTGCATACATGGTCAACTAGATGTACACATTAACACAAATTTCATTTGAAAAAGAGCATACCTTTGTTGAATACTCCTTGGGGCAGCCCATGTTCACATCAATAGCAGCGACATCATTTTCTCTAAATATATACAAAAACAATGCAACAACTTTATTTTTATGGACAAATATTACTTGAATAGTAATGTACAGCACCTTCAGTTTATTTTTAGGTATAAATGTAAAAGAGATCAGACTGATCTAAATAATCTTAAAAGTGCATTAATGTTTTCAAAAGCTTGCCTTTATGTATGTTTTCTATTATATGTGTACATAAGGATAGCTATATTGCCTGCACTGTTCCTGTTTTTAGTGCTACACAGTGGTTTGCATTAGGCCCCTTTCACACTGGGGCGTCAACGGTAACGCGCTTTACCCTCGCTTTTTTGGGGGTTTTCGGCCGCTGGGGGGGGGGGGGGGCGGTTTTAACCCCCGCTAGTGGCCGAAGAAGGGTTAAAATGACCCACAAAGTGCCACTGCAGTGGCTCGGCAGCGGTGTCCATTCAGTTCAATGGGCAGTAGTAGTATACACCGCTCCTTCACAGCTCCAAAGATGCTGCTTGCAGGACTTTTTTTTAGCATCCTGCCAGCGCACCCCACCAGTGTGAAAGCCCTCCTTGAAGGAGAACCCCACGCCAAAAAAAAAAAAAAAAAAAGATGGTGTGCCTTTCCCCAAGATCTATACCGGGCCCTTTGAGTCTGGAATGGATCTTAAAAGGGAACCCCACGCCAAAATGGAAAAAAAATTGCGTGGGGTCCCCTCTTCAGTCTGGTATAGATTTTTAAGGGAAACCTCACACCAAAAAGAAAGAAGGTGTGAGGTCCCCCCAAAATCCATACCAGACCCTTATCCGAGCATGCGGCCTGGCATGTCAGGCAAGGCAGGTGAGGGGGCGAGTGAGCATATCAGGCAACACGCCCTCAACATGGGGGGGGTGGGTGCTTTGGGGCAGGGAGGGCTCTGTGCCCCCCATCCCAAAGCACCTTGTCATTATGTTGATGGGGACATCAACATGGGGACAAGCGGGTCTGGGGTGGGGGGCACAGAACCCCCCTGACCCAAAGCACCCACACCCCCCATATTGAGGGCATGGGGCCTGATATGGTCCAGGAAGGGTGGGGGGGGGCGCTTGCTAACACCCCCCTTTCCTGACCTGCTGGGCTGCACGCTCAAATAAGGGTATGGTATGGATTTTGGTAGGGTCCCACGCCTTTGTTCTTGGCGTGGGGTTTCCTCTAAAAAATCCATACTAGACTGAAGGGACTGGTATGGTCTTGGGGTGGGGGGGGAACTGTTGTTATATGTTGGCCAATTTATGTAGGATGAACTATATATATGTATACTTACACACACACACACATATATATATATACAGTCAGGTCCATAAATATTGGGACATCGACACAATTCTAATCTTTTTGGCTCTATACACCACCACAATGGATTTGAAATGAAACGAACAAGATGTGCTTTAACTGCAGACTTTCAGCTTTAATTTGAGGGTATTTACATCCAAATCAGGTGAATGGTGTAGGAATTACAACAGACTGTATATGTGCCTCACACTTTTTAAGAGACCAAAAGTACTGGGACAATTGGCTGCTCAGCTGTTCCATGGCCAGGTGTGTGTTATTCCCTGAAAAAAAGAGTAAATAAACTGCGCTAAGATGAAATTAAATTGGCTGGAAGAAATTACCTCCAACCATTCAATCACTCGGGAGCTGCAATTCTCATGTATAACATCAATACAGAAAAGTACATAGTACAACAAAAAAGCAAATACTCTTGCGCACAGGTGTGTTGGCTAGGTGATCCAAAAGATCAACTTGGATATTAGCTTTCGCCCTTGCTGCCCTCCAGGATAGGGATATCCTAGTAGTAGACAAAAACACAAAGAAAAGAGGGTGCACCAGCCTAGTGCATTATCTTTTGGTACATTTATTTAGAAAATATATTGAAACTACTTACAAAAGTAGGAGACAATCGTGCTTAAAAAGGTCTTTGACATATGGCAGTCCGTCTACTGATTGCAGACTGAGACCTGGAGACCTTTCAATATATTTTCTGAATAAATGTACCAAAAGATAATGCACTAGGCTGGTGCGCCCTCTTTTCTTTGTGTTTCTATCAATACAGAAAAGAAATTGTAAAAATTAGAATCGCGCTACCCATAAAATTCTGACCAAGAATCAAAACAATATCATGGATAAGCCAAATATTGTGAAAAATCATGTGTATAATGTGAAAATAAATATACATGTGATAGAGGTAAATAAAGGCCATAAATAAGTCCATAAGTGTTCAATTAATAAAAAGGTGAACATCAATAATATTAAAATATAAGTCCATAAATGTATGTGGTAATAAATTAGTTGAATTCCAGAACAGGTGTGTTGGAGCTGAGATGAGGAGACGTGAGGACGTGATGCACCTCACAGAGGAAGGGGCCTGACCGTGTTTCCGACGAAGTGCACGAGGAGACCCGGGGAAGCCGCGGTGGAGCCGCTGAGTGAGAGGCAGCGGCGGTTCCATAGATGAAGACCCAGCACTCCCCTGGAAGCTTGTCGGAGATTCTCCATCCAGACTGGGAGATAGGCGGACTACCAGGCTACGGTGGAATGCCAGAGAACTAAAGTTCCATTACCTCCCCTCCCGCACGCCACCCCCCTCATACCTCCTGATTGGAATGCAGCCCCGGCTCAGTCTACTAAAACTCAAACAGATACTCGGACAAGAGGCAACGCGAGAAGCTGGTCAATAGTTGCCTGGAAGATTCCCTAAAACACCAGGTCCTTAGGGAGATGCAGCGGTGAGTTGAATATCTGGTCGGATCCAACAGCAGGGAGAAAAGCAGGACGGAACAGAGGCAGTGAAAACAGTAAGGTATTATTACAATTGAGCTATAGACTGAACTAGCTTGAACTGTGATGAAATTTGACAAAGCATATACACGCCTATTCCAGCATATTCATATAAACATCCATAAACACCTGCAATGGCCCGTTATATATCAGCATGATCCAGTATATATAAGTTAAGCCCTGCATATATCTGCAAGTACCAATTGACCCCTGCATCTATTTGCATGTTTCTGCATATAATTCTAACAGTACCAAAAAGCGCTATGGCATATATACGAAACATCCCTGATTTAACGGCAAACGTATGCAACAGCTGAAATAACCGCTTTTCACCAGCACTTACCAGCATAAACCTGCCTGTTCCAGTATCTTTCTGTACCCACCTGCAACTTTCACTTTACATCTGCAGAGGTTAAATATATATTTGTACATTTACCTGGATACACCGGGATATATTTGCACAAACAAATTTATCTCTGTACGCCCTGGGTCTGCTTGTCACTGTATTGGATGGATATATGGACTTTTTCCTTTCATAAACCTGAATATCAGTATACCAGCCCGCAAGCATAGTAATTAGCCTGTAAGACAGTGCAAATCAGCGGTCTTCTAGTACATACTTCAGGCTATACATATGGATTTGAACTTGGCCTACATGTCTGTACGAATCTACCTTAACCTAGCGGACATTCTGAAGCTCAGATCCTTATAAATGCCTGCATATACCTGCACTTAAATCAGTATAATTCTGCAAATACCAATAAAAAATTGAACTTATTTACAAATACCAGTGGATGCTAGCAGTGTTTGAAGTATATTTTGCTTGCTATAGTATACACTTTGAATAGTGACAGGATTTGCTATTGTCTGAATCTGTACATACTGGTGAAACTCAGCATTTTTCCTGTACACACCAGCATATACGTGCATATACCTGCTTATATCCCTTTGTCAGCAGTGGTTTCTGTGAATGTTTATGTTTCTGTTTTACAAGCATCAATATCCATACTACCCAGATTTAACTGCATGCAAATGTACACTTCAGCACAAAATTGCAAGGTCTAGTACTTTTTGGGATATTTTTGGCAAATAATTAGCTCAAACTTACAAAAGATGGTATATGCCCGAGTACTATTGGACATTTTGATTGTAAGCAGTATATACCTGTTTTACAGTATCCCTTTGGGTAGTACATAGGTGCATCAACCAATTAATAATGGGGACCTTACTGATAGGTATCCCCATAACCAGATGGCCCAATCACTTGTATTTTTGTACAGTTGTTAGCCGGCTCGCTTGTTTGACCAGCTGCATTCAATCATACGTCTTCAGCCATATAGATGGACTAAACCCCAGCCTGCTTGCTGTGAATTAAATACTTTAAAAACCTGCAGTAACTTACATGTGCAATTTCAGCTTTCCAGCTGACCTGTTGATTTAGCTTTTTTGCTCCTTAAACTTATAATACATTGTCTGGAGTCGTTGTCCAGAAGGAAAGTAGAGAACCAATACAGTTCGAACCATCGTAACGTTCCCCTAAAGAAGAATTAAAATACTTTACATTGAGGAAACGCAAAACTACGATTAAAAAACCAGTATGAAAGACAGGACTGCAAAGGGAAGCGACCTTAAAACCCCTAAGGGAAAAGGAAGCACCAGTACCATCAAGCATTATCTGACAAAGGAGACAAGCCCTGAGAGCCCAGGACTTGGAAGGCAACAACAGCAGGCAAAACAAGATAAGAAAAAAGAACGTGATTAAAAAAAAAAAAAAAAAAAAAAAAAAAAAGCTCTCTAGAGATAATATAAGTACAGAGAGTGAACCTGAGACAAGCAGGATGGATGAACAGAAAGCAGGAGCTCAAATTCCAACAAAATTAGAAATGACAGAGATGCTACTGAGACTAGAAAAATCAATTAAAAGGTGAAATTACTGCACTACGAGCAGACCTGGGACTGTTGTTGACCCGAGTGGAAGAGATGGAAACGCAAACAGACGAGCATGCTCAGGAACTCAATAAAGTCAAAGAACAAGTAAGAACAACACAAATAAATCAAAAGAAAATCATTTACAAGTTAGAAGACCAAGAAATTCAAAGTAGAAGACAAAACCTGAGAATTTGAGCCCTGCCAGAGGAAAATGGTGAAGACCTAAGGAAAATTATGAAGTTAACATTTAACCCCTTGTTGGATAAAGGCATTGATGAAAGACTAAAGATCGATAGAAACCACCGGGTTAGGAAACTTAAAAATATAATAGCAGATCGCCCTAGAGACATTCTAGTCAGATTTCAGACGTATGAAGAAAAAGCAGAAATTTGGTGTAAAATGAGGGGAAGACCACCTATAAGATATGAAGGGGTCGAGCTTCAAATTTTTGCAGACCTTGCACCGGAAACACTTGCCGGGCGATGACTCCTCAAACCATTGCTAGAACAAATGCGATCATCAAATATCAAATACAATTGGGGATTTCCGGCATGCTTGATAGGCTATAAAGATGTTAGATCTTCGAGATTAAGGTTCCCGAAAGATTTACAAGATTTCTGTACTAAATTGGACTTACAAGTCCAAGCGATACCATCCTGGTCGAAGGGAGAAAGCTTCCTTTAGGATGATGGACACTTGAGAGAAGAGAAAATAAAGAAAGACTAATTAGTTTTTTTTTTTTTGCAGGAGGTGTTTCAATAACTCCAAAAAATGGGGAAGGATTTATGGCATGTGGGGGGTGGGGGGGAGGGAGGGGCGTGGAGTATAGGGGGTCTGAGAACGGCTGCTATGTAATTGCTGGTGCGTTCCTTGCCCGTTCCTCACTATTCTCGGGGGGAGTGGTGGGGGATGGGAACGGGTGACAGGGTCAGAGCCTCACCTCATGAGAGGAAAATCATTGGTGGAAATGGAGTGTAATTCCACTTTTGGTTCAGAAGCCAGAAGAGGCAAAAAAGAGGGGAGGGGTGGAGAGGGGGAGGGGACAGAGGAGGTGGGAGGAGGCGAAGGTAGGGGGGAGAGGTACCTCTCAACTAAATATGGTTTTTATTAGTAGAAGATAACAACTAAATTCCTGACATATAACGTCCGCGGACTGAACACTCCCACTAAGAGACATACAATTTTGAAAGGATTAAAATCCTATGGCGCAGAAGTAGTTTTCTTACAGGGGACCCACTTGTCACAGGACACAAATGTTAAACTATTCTCTAAAGACTTCCCGACATGGTACTATGCCGACTCGACTACAAAGAGAGCTAAAGGAGTGGCAATTGGATTCGCCGCTGGGGTAAGGTTCAAGTTGGGGGACAGGATAACTGACCCAGAAGGCAGATACCTCTTTTTGAGGGGCTTCCTGGGGGAAATGGAATGCACATTGGCCGCTCAGGCTAAAAGCCGCTTGGCTGTTATACCAGAGGAGCGGGAGGGGATGTCCCCCCCTCCTGCTGCTCTTACCAACAATCCGGCTCCTCCGGCTTTTAAATGTACTGTGAAGAAGAAAACTGTGTTGTGCAGTTTGTGTTTTTTCCTTTTTGTATATTGAAATGTAATTTGATAAAATAAAATAAAGAAATAATAATAAAAAAAAATTAGTTGGATTCCAAAACCTAGTGAAAAAAATTAAAACTCACCAGTGCGTTTTGAAATAAAAATCCATAAACTGTGAACAAGCCGTCCTCAAGCGCTGAGTAAAGAGCTGTGTTGAATCCACCACAAATCAGCAGAAATAAACTCTTACCAGATTTCCATGATCCCCCATAACAGAGGATCAGGGAATGCATGCAAGGAATCGCAGCTTAGCTCCAAGGAACAGCAGATACAGTCACGGATACTGGACAGCCCTTTCACGGCCAATCAGATCATCCCATGGATACCATGGTACATAAAGGATATAAAACACTCCACAGTGTAAAACCTGCTGATGTGACACAGTGCGGAGCGCAGTCCCGGGTACTATATATATATATATATATATATACACACACATTTTATTATCTTTTCATGTGACAACACTGAATAAATGATACTTTTCTACAATGTAAAGTGGTGAATGTACAGCTTGTATAAGTGTAAATTTGCTGTCCCCTCAAAATAACTCAACACACAGTCATTAATGTCTATACCGCTGGCAACAAAAGTGAGTACACCCCTAAGTGAAAATGCCCAAATTGGGCCCAAAGTGAATATTTTGTGTGGCTACCATTATTTTCCAGCACTGCCTTAACCCTAGTAGAGAGTATCACCGCTCCAGGTGGGTCAGATCAAAGTAAAAGGCATCTCCTTCAGTCTAGAAGTCCAGGTGCTGGCAATGCTGTAGCAGTTAGACATCAAAGAAATCCTGGACAGCCGCACTCCAAAAATATTTGCCTTTATTCAATAAAGTGTCATCCAAAATACAGGTCACAGCAAAGTGGAACAAACTTACGCGTTTCACACTACACAGAGTGCTTAGTCAGCTAGCTATGAAATGATTTCTTTGATGTCTAACTGCCTTAACCCTCTTGGGCATGGAGTTCACCAGAGCTTCACAGGTTGCCACTGGAGTCCTCGTTCACTCATCCATTACGACATCATGAAGCTGGTGGATGTTAGAGACCTCGCGCTCCTCCACCTTCCACCCACCTTCAATAGGGTTTAGGTGTGGAGATATGCTTGGCCAGTCCATCACCTTTACCCTCAGCTTCTTTAGCAAGGCAGTGGTCGTCTTGAAGGTGTGTTTGGGGTTGTTATGTTGGAATACTGCCCTGCGGCCTAGTCTCCGAAGGGAGGGGATCATGCTCAGCTTCAGTATGTCACAGTACATGTTGGCATTCAAGGTTCCCTCAATGAACCATAACTCCCCAGTGCTGGGATCACTCATGCAGCCCCAGACCATGACACTCCCACCACCATGCTCGACTGAAGGCAAGACACACTTGTCTTTGTACTCCTCACCTGGTGGCTGTCACACACGTTTGACACCATCTGAACCAAATAAGTTTATCTTGGTCTCATCAGACCACAGGACATGGTTCCAGTAATCCAGGTCCTTAAATGAAAAACAATAATTGATTGCAAACCGCGCTCCCTGTAAAGTGCAAGTGCAGATGACACACTCTAATGTAAACAAAGTAAATGTAGTATAAATATATGGTGTCAATAGTGATACTCATAAGTAAATATCACCTAAATGAAAGCAGCGAATAATCAAACATCAAAGATTGAAAAAGAAACAAAACAAGTGAAAGCAACAGTTCAAATTCAAAATTAGTTCAAAAAATTAAACTCAAAAATTATATTCAAAAAATTAAATTCAAGAAAGTGTTCAAATAATGTTGAAATCGGACTCCTGGATGAATCCTCCTGGGGTTCAGCAAGGCATCAAACAACAGTAATCCACCACCAACACCGGCCACACAGCCTACTCACCAGATTGTGGTGACTCCCATGACAGAAGTCAAAGAACGCTTCAAGAACAGCCAAGGAAGCTTCACGCTATCACGGCTTGGTTCAGGTGCTGGAACTCAGGTACCTCAGGTAACACTGTAGCTGCTTGGATGCATGCAAACAAACTCCCGGATAGAGATGGGTCATTAAAGACCATTAGTGCCATGTATGGGAAAAAGATAAATGAACTCCCATCATGAAGTATGCCAAAATTTAGGCTAAAAACCGCATCACCCACATGTGGGTTCGAGCGGACAAGCAAAATATGGTGCGTCCGACCGGTTTCGTCAGTGCGTGCTGACATCATCAGGGATCGCACGAACTGGCACGCCACCTCCTTAAATACACACATTAGAGGCTTCCAATCCGGTGACATCCCAACTTGCAGAGGGATTAACCAAAAATGAAAAATAAAATTAACACTGCCATCTTGTGGCCAGCAAGTAGAATACGGTTATAGAATTCCCGTATCCAAACTGCCATCTTGTGCATAGATGCCAGATTGCGCAACTGAACAAAATGAATAAATCAGAATGCATAAATAAATTAAATATAATGAAATGAAATAAATAAAATGAAATGAAATAAAGTTAGATTTTAAGAAAATTGGAGGAAATATATATATATATATATATATATATAAAGGGGTGAAACCGGAATGGATTGCCCCTTCACAACCAGTATAAATATAGGTCAATAATTGGACAAATAACAATTCAAGTCGATGTCGACGTTGATACCTGCCGGAGTAAGTGTATTCAAACTATAAATCCATTCAGTTTCGTTTTTTGATATTTTCTGAACCATATTTCCTCCCCTCCAATCAGCATCCAGCTTGTCAATCCCAAAAAATCTATCCAAGCTAGGATCCTGCCAGTGGTGGATTCTGAAATGGTTAGAGAGACTGTTTGGGAAAACGTTTTTAATATTTGTGAGGTGTTCATTGATACGGGTGCAGAGGTTTCTTTTAGTACGTCCGATATACTGTAACCCGCACGGGCAAGTAATAAGATACGTGACATAAGCAGATTTACAGGTGACGAATTTATCTATTTTGTAGTCTTTGCCCGTACTAAAGGATGTGAAGTGTTCTACTTTTCTCATATTATTCCTAGTTAATTTGCAGGCTTTACACTTCCTACAATAAAAGAGCTCTTTGAGATCCAAAAAAGTGGGAACTCTCCTGGGGGGGTTTAATACATTCGGGGCTAGTTTATTTCGTAAGCTCGGTGCACGCTGATAGATGAACCTAGGGCTCGGTGCACGCCGATAAATGAACCGAGGGCGTTCTGGTAAGAAACTAGACAAAGTCCTGTCTCTTAGCAGAACTGGCCAGTGTTTTGAAAAAATTCTTTCAACACTTTTATAGTCCCTATTGAAACTAGTCAGAAAAGGAACATAGTCCAGTTCACATTTCTCTTTAATATTATCT
Organism: Aquarana catesbeiana; assembly: GCF_042186555.1. Taxonomy (NCBI): domain Eukaryota; kingdom Metazoa; phylum Chordata; class Amphibia; order Anura; family Ranidae; genus Aquarana; species Aquarana catesbeiana. The sequence continues at coordinate 187,124,417 of NC_133334.1, forward strand.
TTCAAGAGTTGATCCCTATCCATCCGTGAAATAAGTAATTGGGTGGCCCTGAGATCGTTTTCCTGGTACCCTTTTTCTTTAAATCTGTCAATTAATAGATTTGATTGAGACGTGTAATCTGACATGGAATCACAATTACGTCTAATCCTTAATAGTTGTCCCTTAGGTATCCCTTTAAGCCAGTTAGGATGATGGCAGCTGGCCGTGGGTATGTAACTATTTCTATTGGTGCTCTTGAAAGGAGTCATTGTCAGAATTTTGCCATTATTCTTATATAGAGTTAAATCAAGGAAACTGATTTCACTTGTACTCCAGTTGCCTGTGAAGCTTAATCCATAGCAATTATGGTTAATGGTACTAAGGAACGTTTCCAATGCCTTCACTGTATCGTTCCACTGAATCACAATGTCATCTATGTACCTTTTGTACAGGCAGATCTCGGGTGTGTGGGTTCCAAGTATGCTGTGGTCTTCCCAAAGACTCACTCCCTTGACCTGCTTGTAACAAGACCCCTCATGCCAGAAATAGTTATTAGACATAGCCAGCTCCAAGATCTCAATCAGAATCTCTTTCTGTTCGACCCTAAGGCTGGACTTAGAATCAAGGGCCCTCCTTGTTGTTCTCAAAATATCCTTCTGAACCAGGTTGGTATAGAGCGATTCGACATCAATCGTAACAATAAATGTGTCACCCTGAACCGTAATAACCTTGAGCAAGTTCATAAGATGTTTACAATTTTGCTAATATGAGGGGTACGATTGAACAATAGGCTTCAAGAAGTCGACATATTCACCTATTCTCGAAAAAATAGAGTCTATGCCGCTGATAATAGGTCTGTCGGTGGTCATTGAGAATTTTTATGTATTTTGGGCAATTGATATATTATAGGGAGTCTGGGTGCATCAGGGACTAAATATCTAGCTTCTTTCTTGTTAAGGATTCCTACAACTTTAGCTTTGCGTACACTATCCTTCACTAAACTTTTTTAATTTTTTTGTGGGATCTCCTTTAAATTTCTTATATGTCACAGTATCACTCACCAGCCTATTGAGTTCTTTCATGTAGTCATCTCTATTTAAGACCACTATACCCCCCCCTTTTGTCCGGGGCATATTTAAGACCTAATTCAAGTACTTTAAGTTAGTTGAGAATGAAAGACTCATCACTCAAATTAAAAATTCCTTGGCCAACTATTCTCTCTTTCTTTTTGTTCTTCCTTCCTCCTCTCGTGCCTCTACGTTGTTTCTTTGAGGGTTCTGGGTGGGCCAGACAGGTGGTTCCCATTGTTGCTAATGGGAATTCGCCTGGTTCCCATATCGGGTCCCTGGTGGTGGGTTGTACCAGGATGGGTTGGGTGGTCCACCCCTCCCCCTTCCTCTTCAATTTCCCCTTTGTCTGGAGTAGCCCCTGTGTTGATTCCAGCCCCCCCCCCCCGGGAATGTGGATCTCTATGTCCTCTCCTGCAAAAACCCCTATGGGGTGAGCCACCTCTCTGTGGATCACCCCCTTGGTAGAGGGGTTTGAACCTATTGTACGTAGGGATGTCATAACTTCCGTAGTAGCCATTATCATAGTGGCTAGAAGTGGATATAGGGGCAGGGTGCGTCAAGTAACCAGAGTTACTAGTAGCACCTCTGGGGGCAGTACCCCCCCTTTTGTATGTAGTTCCTCGGGTGGGGGGGCAAGGAGGCAAGCCAAACTATGAATATTGGAGACTAAAATTGTTGCACTTAACGAGGCCATTTTACCTTTTGAAGACACTGCAGAGTATAAAGAAAAAAATATACAGGTACAGAAACATTTAGAGAAATTAGATAAGGATACCAAAGCCAAGAAAATCAAAAAGTATCAACGTGATCTCAAAGATTATAGGGAAAACAGAATTTATATATCGCAGGAAGAGTTGTGGATATGGTTCCTAACCAATCCATAGACTCTTCCTCAGATAGGTTGGAGCCCATCCAGCCTCCCACTGTTCCTCTATGTTCCACCCCGGGTGGTGGTAACCAGGGGCATAAGCCCGGCGCCCCACCCGAGGTACTACATACAAAAGAGGGGGTACTGCCCCTAGAGGTGCTACTAGTAACTCTGGTTACTCGACGCACCCTGCCCCTATATCCAGTTCTAGCCACTATGATAATGGCTACTATGGAGGTTATGACATTCCTACGTACAATAGGTTCCAACCCCTCTACCAAGGGGATGATCCACAGAGAGGTGGCTCACCCCATAGGGGTTTTCGCAGGAGAGGACATGGAGATCCACCTTCCCGGGGGGGCTGGAATCAACACAGGGGCTACTCCGGACAAAGGGGCAATTGGAGAGGAAGGGGGAGGGGTGGACCACCCAACCCATCCTGAAACAACCCACCACCAGGGACCCGATATGGGGACCAGGCAAATTCCCATTGGCAACAATGGGAACCACCTGCCTAGCCCACCTAGGACCCTCAAAGAAACAACGTAGAGGCACAAGAGGAGGAAGGAAGAACAAAAAGAAAGAAAGAATAGTTGGCCAAGGAATTTTTTAATTTGAGTGATGAGTCTTTCACTCTCAACGAACTTAAAGTACTTGAATTAGGTCTTAAATATGCCCCGGATAAAGGACTAAACAAATTTGAGGTGTTCATTGACACTGAGAAATGTATACGTAAACTTAATATTTAACATTTTGCAGAGAAACGAGTTCTTAACACCCAGCCTATTGAACCAGAATGCCAACATAGCTGAGAAACCAATCAGTCTTTAACCCCAAAAAGCCATCTAAACATTTTCTCTAGACGTTTAAAAGTATGGTTGAGCAAGACATCAGACTCATTAAGACCAAAAAAAGGAAAAAGAAGGGTAACATACAAAAAGGTATAGAGGCACTTGAGAAAAAGAAAAATATCGCTATCCGCCAAGCGGACAAAGGGGGGGGTATAGTGGTCTTAAATAGAGATGACTACATGAAAGAACTCAATAGGCTGGTGAGTGATACTGTGACATATAAGAAAATTAAAGGTGATCCCACAAAAAAATTAAAACGTTTAGTGAAGGATTGTGTCCGATTTCAACATTATTTGAACACTTTCTTGAATTAAATTTTTTGAATATAATTTTTGAGTTTAATTTTTTAACTCATTTTGAATTTGGACTGTTGCTTTCACTTGTTTTGTTTATTTTTCAATCTTTGATGTTTGATTATTCGCTGCTTTCATTTAGGTGATATTTACTTATGAGTATCACTATTGACACCATATATTTATACTACATTTACTTTGTTTACATTAGAGTGTCATCTGCACTTGCACTTTACAGGGAGCGCGGTTTGCAATCAATTATTGTTTTACATTTTTCATTACCATTATAACGTGCTGCTCCTTAATCTGTATTAGTTTAACCAGCTTCCATTAGCGCGGGTTGGTAGTTTTCACTATCTATTATACATAATCCAGGTCCTTAGTCCGCTTGTCTTCATCAAACTGTTTGAGGGCTTTCTTGTGCATCATCTTTGGAAGAGGCTTCCTTCTGGGATGACAGCCATGCAGACTAATTTGATGCAGTGTGCGATGTATGGTCTGAGCACTGACAGGCTGACCCCCCACCCCAACCTCTGTAGCAATGCTGGCAGCACTCAAGTAAAGGGATATCCTGGAGGAAAACCTTCTCCAGAGTGCTCAGGACCTCAGACTGGGCTGAAGGTTTACCTTCCAACAAGACAATGACCCTAAGCACACAGCTAAAATAACGAAGGAGTGGCTTCACAACAACTCCCTAACTGTTCTTGAATGGCCCAGCCACAGCCCTGACTTAAACCCAATTGAGCATCTCTAGAGAGACCTAAAAATGGCTGTCCACCAACGTTTACCATACAACCTGACAGAACTGGAGAGGATCTGCAAGGAGGAATGGCAGAGGATCCCTAAATCCAGGTGTGAAAAACTTGTTGCATCTTTCCCAAAAAGACTCATGGCTTTATTAGATCAAAAGGGTGCTTCTACTAAATAATGAGCAAAGGGTCTGAATACTTAGGACCATGTGATATTTCATAGTTACATAGTTAGTAAGGTTGAATAAAGACACCAGTCCATCCAGTTCAACCTGAGTGAGTACACCCTCACACCAGTCCCTACCCTCAAGGAGCCCACAATCCAAGGTCCCCAACTCACATTCATATACTAGGGCCAGTTTTTTTTTTTTTTTCTTGGGCAGAAGCCAATTAACCTACCAGCATGCCCTTGGAGTGTGGGAGGAAACCGGAGTACCCGGAGGAAACTCACGCAGGCACAGGGTGAACATGCAAACTCCAGGCAGGTAGAGTCGTGGTTGGGATTCGAACCAGCGACCCTTTTTACTGCTAGGTGAGAGTGCTACCCACTACACCACTGTGCCGTGCAGTTTTTCTTTTTTAATAAATCTGCAAAAATGTCAAAAATTCTGTGTTTTTTTGTCAATATGGGGTGCTGTGTGTACATTAATGAGGAAAAAAAATGAACTTAAATGATTTTAGCAAATGGCTGCAATATAACAAAGAGTGAAAAATTTAAGGGGGTCTGAATACTTTCTGTCCCCTCTGTGTGTGTGTGTGTATATATATATATATATATATATATATATATATATATATATATATATATATATATATGAGCTCAAAAGTTTGCATACCCTGGCAGAAATTGTGAAATTTTGGCATTAATATTGAAAATATGACTGAACAAGCCAAAAAATTGTCTTTTATTTAAGGATAGTGATCACATGAAGCCATTTATCACATAGTTTTTTCGATCCTTTTTAAATCATAATAACAGAAATCACCCAAATGGCCCTGATAAAAAGTTAACATACCCTGGAATGTTTGGCCTTGGTACAGACACAGAAGGTGGCACACATAGGTTAAAATGGCAATTAAAGGTTAATCTCTCATTTGTGGATTTTTAAATCACAATTAGTGTCTGTGTATTAATAGTCAATGAGTTTGTTAGCTCTCACTTGGATGCCCTAAGCAGGCTAGACACTCAGCCATGGGGAGGTAGAAAAGAGCAGTCAAAAGACCTGTGTAAACAAAGTAATAGCACTTAATAAAGGTGGAAAAGGATATAAAAAGATACCCAAAGCCTTGAATATGCACGTCAGTACTGTTTTATCCCTTATTAACCTGTTCCAGACCAGCCGCCGCATTTATACTGCAGCAGGATGGCTCCCCTGGGAGAGCCGTCATAGCTGTACGTCGGCTCTTTAAGACGCTGTAGGAGGTGCGCACGTGCCCGCAGCGTGTCCCCCGAGGCGATGCGAGTGCCCGGCGGGCGCGATGGCCGCCGGGCACCCTCGATCGCTCGTGACAGAGCGAGAAGCGGGATCTGTGTGTGTAAACAAACAAATCCCGTTTCTGTTAGGGGAGAGGAGACAGATCGTGTGTTCATATTAAGTGTGAACACCGATCGGTCTCCTTCCCTAGTCAGTCCCACCCCCCCAGTTAGAACACAGCTAGGGAACACAGTTAACCCCTTAATCCCCCCCCGTGTTAACCCCTTCCCTGCCAATGACATTTATACAGTAATCAGTGCATTTTTATAACACTGATCGCTGTATAAATGTCACTGGTCCCAAAATGTGTCGAAAGTGTCCGATTTGTCCGCCGCAATATCGCAGTACCGCAGATCGCCGCCATCACTAGTAAAAAAAAAAAAATAATAATAAAAATGCCATAAATCTATCCTTTATTTTGTAGACGCTATAACTTTTGCGCAAACCAATTAATATACGTTTATTGCGATTTTTTTTTACCAAAAATATGTAGAATACATATTGGCCTAAACTGAGGAAAACATTTATTTAAAAAAAAAATTGGGATATTTATTATAGCAAAAAGTAAAAGATAGTTTTTTTTTTTCCCAAAATGGTCGCTCTTCTCTTGTTTATAGCGCAAAAAATAAAAGGAGGTGATCAAATACCACCAAAAGAAAGCTCTATTTGTGGGAAAAAAAAAGGACGTAAATTTTGTTTGGGTACAGCGTCACACGACCGCGCAATTGTCAGTTAAAGCAACGCAGTGCCGTAACGCCAAAAATGGCCTGGTCAGGAAGGGGGTAAATTCTTCTGGGGCTGAAGTGGTTAAGGAGTGGAAAATTTGGGGCTCTTTTGATACCAAACCAAGGTCAGGTAGACCAAGAAAGATTGTAGCCACAACTGCCACTGGAATTGTTCAGGATACAAAGAATAACCAACAGGTAATCTCAGTGATTGAACAGTACTGACTGGCATATTCAAGGCTTTGGATATATTTTTATATCCTTTTCCATCTTTGTAAAGTTTCATTACCTTGTTATGCAGATCTTGTGACTGTTCTTTTATGCTCCCCATGGCTTAGTATCTAGCCTAACAAACTCATTGACTATTTATACACAGCAACGAATTGCGATGTGGGAAATTAACCTTTAATAGCTATTATAACCTGTGTGTGCCACCTTCTGTGTGTGCTTATCAGTGGCAGTGCTTGGGAGGGGGGGGTGGGATCAGTGGCAGTGCTTGGGAGGGGGGGGTGGGATCAGTGGCAGTGCTTGGGGGAAGGGGATCAGTGGCAGTGCTTGGGAGGGTAGTCAGTGGCAGTGCTTTTACCACAACATTCCAATCCATAAGGTGCAAATGCCAGTAATAGTAATAATAAATCAAAACAATATATATATATATATATATATATATATATATATATATGTGTAGAGTGCCACTATATGTGAATATCTATATAATAGATTTAAACAATCAAACGCAATCCTAAAGTGCAAATGCTGAATCAAAAAAAGGAGCACGTTTTAAAGTACACGAATACAACAGTGTGCATTACACATATTGTAAATATCATCAATAATAATTCATTCAGTATAAATGATTTGATTTAACAAGCAGTGCTCCAAAAATATGTTTTAGTGACTTGTGACAGTGTTTCACAGTTTTAAAGTTTTCAGTGACTTTCAGTGGTTGCACACACGTCCAATGTTAGTACAGCGATCTCCGCCGCTAAGCTGTTGTGTTCTGACAAGGGGGCGCCCCCCCTGCAAGAACATTCTGGTTGGCTGCTGATTTTCCAAACGGCCAGCTTCTGTCAGACCAGCACCCTACGCTCTTATGAGATGGAGTCGTTTATCACCTGTACCACTGAGGGTGTGGTCTACCTCATACAGTGCCCTTGCGGGTTACAGTATGTTGGGAGGACCAAAAGGGCACTTTGCGCCCGATTAAATGAATATATAGGCAACTTAAGAAGAGGGTACGACAGACACCCAGTATCAAGACATTATGACCAGACACATAATAGAGACCCAATGGACACTTTGTTTATAGGGATAAATAAATATAGACCCCATTGGAGGGGTAGCCTATTAGTTAGAGAAATCTCAAAACAAGAAATGGCCTGGATTCATAGACTCAAGCAGTAGTGTATTTAGGTTTTCTGCTGCCCTAGGCCTGACTAAACTCGTGTACCCCCTAATTTAAATATGACCCACCCCTTCCTGTAAATGCCACACCCCTTGCTGTTTAAGACCTTACCTGAAATTTTCAAGTGGGGACACAAGTTCTGAGGGCCTGGGGTGGGGGGGGGGGATGGATTCCCTTAATTTGCATAGATTCTCACTTCCTGTTTGGCTATGGGGCAGGAAGTGAAGGAAAATCTCTGCAATAGGAAAGGGATGGTAAAAAATAAACTGACAGGGGCTATAACCCTCCTTTACTCTTTCCAAAATGAAAAAAAAAAGTGTTGCACATAGTTCTAGTATAAGCACAAATTTCTGATAATTTTATGGAGAGGACTAAGAAGATATAACCATGCCAATGGTGCAGCAGAAAACATAGCACAGTGAGGAAGGTTTGTGGTCCAGGATGATAGGACAGTCAAAATTAGAAGCGCCCCCCCCCCCCCCCCCATAGTTGCTGAATGCCGGCCGCCCGCATACCGGAAGCAGTGAGGCAATTTTATGGGGGGCGCTAGACTAATTTGCCTCTCAGCCCAGTCCACCCCATAAGACTGGTGCTACACTAATAGGGCGTACACACGGTCGGACCTTGTTCGGACATTCCGACAACAAAATCCTAGGATTTTTTCCGACGGATGTTGGTTGGCTCAAACTTGTTTTGCCTACACACGGTCGCACAAAGTTGTCGGAATTTCCGATCGCCAACCACGCGGTCACGTACACCACATACGACGAGACTAGAAAAGGCCGGTTCAGAACCAAGCGCGGCACCCTTTGGGCTCCTTTTGCTAATCTCGTGTTAGTAAAAGTTTGGTGAGAGACGATTCGCGCTTTTTCAGACTCGTGGCTTTCAGATCGTTTTCTGCCGTTCAGTTTGTGCTTGTGGGTTTGTATCTGCTCTTCAGTGCGTGCAGTCAGTTCGTATCGGAGTTTTCTATGTGATCTTGCCTGCTCGTTGCTGTTTTTCAGGTCGCTCTTCACAGGCCTTGCTGTTCTTCAGTGCGTTCTGTTACTTCGTTCTGAGCAGCCGACCGTTTTCTAGCCATGTTTCGTATGCGTACTCCTCGTAGAGTTCGTGCTGTGCGGGGGCTCGGTGTTGGGGTCCTGACCTTGACACAAGTCCAGTCCATGAACAGGGTGGGGAGGAGTATATGGACCAAGAATTGGTTGCTTCAGCGTGACCAGTTCTCTCATATGCCTTTGCTCTGTGAGATCCGTGAGAATAATCCTGATGATTTCAGGAACTTTCTCAGGATGACGGACCCCGTGTTTCACCGTTTGTTGGCTTCGCTGACCCCCTATATCAGCAGGCAGGATACCTGCATGAGGCAAGCCATCACTCCGGAGCAGAGGTTGGTCGCTACCTTGCGGTATTTGGCCACAGGGAGAAGTCTGCAGGACTTGAAGTTCTCGACAGGCATCTCCCCCCAGGCTCTGGGTATCATTATCCCAGAGACCTGTTCTGCCATCATATAGGTCCTGCAGAAGGAGTATATGAAGGTAAGATTTTTATCCTTTAATATCACATTTTATTGTATTGAATGTTTGATAATATATTGTATTTCTTTCCTCATTCCCTAATTACCATGATTGTAATATGCTGTGAATGTCCCCTTTGTCCTCATGCATGCTGGATTTTTATGTCATTATTATTTTAGGTCCTTCATACATGTTTGCCCTTCAATAACCTCCCCAGCATGGTGTCTCCTGCCCTATATTCACCTCATGTAGTCACTTAACAATGTATTTTATCAGCTCCATAGTAGTGCTTTACCCCAAACACCCCCTAAAATGTTTGGAAATGTTATTTTTGATTTAAATTCAGGCAGAGTGCCAGAGGCTTTTTTTTGTGGTGTCCCCAAATAATTTTTAGTAACCCTCCCTCCCCCCAACTGCTAGGTCAGCTGATCCCAATTCTCTATCTATCCTCAATCATCTATCTGCTGACTTTGCCAAACCCATACACACTATACCCATCTCTTTACTGGTGAGATTTATGGATGAATTCCCCAAAGCATGTAGTGCAAGGGCCTGCCTGTATACTTTCCAATGGTACTGTTTAAAGTTTTGGTAACCTATTATTATCTTGATAGGTAATAGCAGAATGTCCAAATGTCCTCAAATGTGTACAGTGTGTATTTATATCTTTGTATTATGACACTTCTTACCTGTCCAGTGGGCTGCCAATAGTGTAACTAAGGAGGGGCTGTTCCAAGTAATACCCATTATTTAGGCATTCAGCTCTCAATGAAGTGAAGAGGGTTACCTGTCCAAGATTTACACACACCCCCTATAATGTTAGAAATGGCCCATGAGGGGGGGGGGGAGGGGGAATATGATAGGTGTACCTTATACTTTGGCCTTGTTAAATTCCCCTTACTAAATGCTATCTGGAGGTTGCCCCATAATGTTTGTGTCTAATCTGCTTGCCATGTTTCAGAGTAAAAATAGTAATGTTTATTGTTTTTTCCTCAACAGTTTCCTTCCACGCCACAGGAATGGCAGACTGTGGCCTCCCACTTTGCCCAGCGGTGGGACTTTCCTAACTGCGGAGGTGCAATTGATGGGAAACACGTCCACATCGTCCCACCACCCAACTCGGGGTCGTACTATTTCAACTATAAGGGGTTCAATAGTATAGTGATGTTGGCGGTGGTTTTGGCTAATTACGACTTCCTGTATGTGGACGTGGGGAAGAATGGCCGGATGTCCGATGGTGGAGTCATCGCCCAGACGGAGTTCTACAGGCGTCTCCAGAATGTCAGCTTGGACTTGCCAGCTCCAGAGGACAATGTGGAAGGACTCCCATTTGTGTTCGTTGCTGATGAAGCATTTGCGCTGGGGGACCACCTGATCCGGCCATTCCCGATGAGGACCCTCACCCCGGAACAGAGGGTTTTTAATTACCGGCTGGCCAGAGCCCGAAGAGTGGTGGAGAACACATTTGGAATCCTGGCCAGCCGGTTCCGCCTATTTCTGACACCTATCCATATGGCGGAGTATAAACTGAACCATATAATACTTGCGTGCTGTGTTCTCCATAACTTTTTACGGAAACATTCGGCCAACTATGCTGGCTCAGTTGGGCCTGAGGGCGGAATCCTACATCAAACCACACTTACGGCGCTTGAAAGTGGCCGTCCTGGCTTGCCCTCCCTGAGTGCCTGTGATGTCCGGTTACGCTACCTGGAGTTCTTTGCGGGTAGGGGGCTATCAATATGCCAGACAATATGTGAAGCCTTTTTCAAATAAAAAAAAAAATCTTTCTGGACATTTACTGCTTGTGTTTGTTTGAGCTGACCCTGACAGAAATGTGTTGAGTGCAGAAAATGGCATGATTGTGTAACCTTATACAAAGCACTGTTGTGTGTTATTTACTAAATGCAAAAACACATTTCACTACAAGTGCACTTGCAACTGCACTGAAACTGCACTTGTAGTGCAAAGTGAATTTGCCCTTAGGAAATAACCCCCATTTTCTCATAAAACAAAAGTGTTGTAGCGTTGAAACAATAATCCACACATTCTTGATTAACAATCTTTTTAATACCTGCACAATCACATGTGCATTTACCAAAGGTTTTGCTGACAAACCAACATGTTTGTTGTATACCAATTTTGGTGGTGGCATTATCCAAAATTAAAATGTCCATTTTATTGAAAACAGGCCTGTGTAAAACCAACAATAAAGACACAAATCTTGATCTTACAAAGTTCACATTTGGTAGAACTTGAAGGCAATATCAGACATGAGTATTTAGGAACTGTGTTTGATATTGCGTTCAGATGGGGGGAAATCACCCCTGGAAAAGCCAAATTTGGAAGATGCACACAAATTTCACAATGTCAACATGTGCTAGCTGCCATCACGGGGGATCAAGGGATGTGTTTTGGGGAAGCAAGCCCTTCCTCTCAGCTACTTTATTATTGAGGAAGGGGTTGCACCCCCAAAACGCGTCCATTGATCTCCCGTGATGGCAGATAGCACATGTTGACACACTGTGTGCATCCTTCAAATTTGGCTTTGGGAAAAATCACAAAAACATTTAGCACATTGTAGCACACAAAAGAAGAAAGTGATTTTGAGGGGTTTTAAACTCGCCCCAAAACATCAATGATGTTTTTATATTTTGGAATAACATCATTGATGTTTTGCTTGATGATTTCCAATTGTAAATTACACCCCATGATCTCCCCGATCAGGATCTGGACACTTTCGGATGTGAAAGGATCTTCATCCACAACCTCACGATCACCTAAAAAGAGAGGAACCCCAAAATAAATTTGGTTTCAAAAAAATGCCGCCATCCATTTCTTATCTGAGCCTGTGGTTGCAGACACTCACCTGTTGTGGTGACTAGTTCCACCACGTCTTCTTCCTCCTGCTCAGCTTGTGCTGGGGGGATTTCACCTTCTTCCAGAGGGGGAGGGGGGCTCTGGTCTCCTCAGATGAGGGGTGTCCTCCGAGTCTTTTCTCCCCTATGTCAAACAAAATGGTATAATTAGCACACAGATATTTAATGTCAGAACTATAAAGATGAAACATTGCTTGGAAGTGGGGTACAATTATCTATTTTAGCAGAGTTCCAACATGTAGCTTTTTTAATGCCCTTTGTCAACCTGCAATACTTTACCTGTTTTGTACAAGCTTCACAGATGGAGACCCCCCTATAGTATACACTGGAGCACCTGTGTGGCCCCCCTAATAAAAAGGGTGTTCTTTTGGCCCACACTAGTGCTCCAGTGTCCAGATGTGAAAACAGCTGCTGAGTGTCCTCTCCTTACACACAATCTAGTTTGCATTTCATTCTAGTAACAAAGCCATCTACACAACCCAATTCTTTTAAGACAAGTATAGGGCGTCAAAATGGTGGCCAAATGCATATGAGCTAAACAATGTTATTTTATATTTGGAACGAAAAATGTTTGATCCGAACGAATAATGTGCCCATGAACATGAAAGTTGCCATTTTAAACTGTACAACAGTTCCTAAAAGCACATGGAGCAGCACGAACGTAATAAACACAAAAAGAATAGGAACACAGCACAACTACTTACTTTTTTGCAGCACTCTCCGGATCTTTCTGTACTGCTCATGTTCTCGTAATTTCAGGACCGACCACCGCTTCCTGAGCTGATCTTTCGATCGTCGTACCCCGAATTTCCGGTGCAGACTCCTGACCACTTTCGCCATGATCTTGGCCTTTCTGAGATTGTGGTTGGGGTAAGGCCCATACTTTCCATCATAGTCGGCATTCTTCAGGATGTCCACCATCTCCAACATCTCCCCAAAGGACATATTTGAGTCCTTACATCTCCTTCTGGATCGGGACGTTTCAGGCTCCGGCCTTTTCTCCTCCTCCTCGTTGCTACAATTAGCACGCACCTGCTGTCTATCCGCCATGTGCTCTTCCCTCACTGCGCCGAACGAAAAGGGGCAGGGAATAGACTAGAAAGAACGTCAGGGGTGGGCGGAGTTATACGCATGCGCAGTGTGTATAAAGCGTAACACACGTGCGTCTTACGTACGATCTGTGAGCGGAGGAAGGAGCATCGGAGACGCCGATCGTGATAACGAAGGTAAGATCTAAACTTGCGCCTATACTGCTTTGAAATGGAAGCCTATATTGTAACAAGATTAGGAGAGTTTGGCCTGACATTAGGGTTTGTCTTGTGTTGTGTCTTGCAGAGAAAATGGATGGGTTCAACGACCACAATTTCCTGCCCCTGCCCTGTCTGTGGCAGGTGAGACACCCCCACTATAACCACAAACAGAAGAGGCAGGCAGCGCTGGAGAAACTGCTGGAGTTGGTGACGCCGGTGGTCCCCACAGCAACCATCCCTTATTTAAAAACTAAAATTGGTGGCCTGAGGAGCACTTATCTGAGGGCGCGCAAGAAGGTCACAGATTCCCAGAGATCCGGAGCTGCAGCAGATGACGTTTATGTCCCCAGGCTGTGGTACTATGAGAGACTGCGATTTCTGTCAGACCACAATGAAGTCAGGGAATCCCTCTCCACTCTTCCTTCCACGCTTCCTTCTACCCCAGCTGAGGCTTCCGATGTCCAACCTGGGCCTTCCAGCCAGGAAGAAGTGGAGGAGCCCAGCTGGAGTCAGGTATAGCATTCTTCTACAGATTTCTAGTCAATAAAGAAATGATGTTTACTAGATGTTATTATTGATCACTAATTGCTGATTGGAAAAAGTGTTTTACATATCAATGGACAGTAGTGGGCACCCAAAATTGGGACAAAAATGAAAACTGCTGGGCTCAGAAGGATAGTCTGTTATATTTGTTAACATTCAATTTGCAGCAGTCAGGAGGTGAAAATTGTGTGTGATTGATGAAAACAATACTAAAACTATGTCCCTTTTTCATACACAGGAAGACCTCAGCCAGGAGGAGGTTGTGGAATGTGGCAGTCAGGAGGAGGCGGGGATTAGTGGCAGCCAGGAGGAGGCGGGAATTAGTGGCAGCCAGGAGGAGGCGGGGCTAAGTGTCAGCCAAGAGAAGCCTGGGACCAGTCGCAGCCTGACTGAGTCTCAGGTCCCTCCCCTCCGCCTGCCACATAAACGAGCCAGGAAGACGACTCCGAGTCCCGTGCAGGATTCAGCGTACAGGCTGATCCAGGAGGCTTCTGTGTCCCTCCGAGCCTTACCCACTCCTGAAGAGGCCTTTGCCTGCATGGCTGCCACCAAATTGCAGGGCATGCAGGAGGGTCAACGCAAGCTCTCTGAGGACCTGATTTATAAAGTCCTACGTAAGGGGTTGAGTGGGGAACTAACACCCAAGACGGATGTCATTGAGATCGACGATCCTCCTCCTCCTGCTGCCACAACTCCACCACCACAGCCACCGCGTGGAAGGAGGCGTGGAAAGAAGACCAAAGAGTGATGACCCTGGGTTCAGTCTGGTCTGACAGAAGATGCAGTCTCTCGTATGACCACAGCCTGGGGACACAGATGCCATCTACTGCTTTCCGGATCTCTGGGACTTCTGGACCACACTGCCCTCCCTTAGATAAGGACTCCTCAGGCCACCAATTTTGCTTTTAAATAATTGATGTCTGCCCTGGGGGTCCAAGGCTTCACCCACTTCTGCAGTTTCTCCAGCGTTGCCTCCCTCTTTGTTTAGTTGTGACCCCTTAATAAATTTTTTGGGTAAACTCTACTCTCCTGTGTGTGTTTTCATCCAAAAAGGACAGTTTGTTGGTGAGGATTCAGGTACATTTCTAACATAAAATGTGAAATTAACAAGGGACAACAACACCAAGCAATCTCCTACAGATTAAATAGAACAACATATCAATGGTGTTGTGGGAACTTGTCACAAAAAACACACACAAATATTTTCTGGAGTACAAATCAAAATCGCAAAAAACAAAAAACAAAAATAGAAAAACACAAAAAAAGATTCTACATTAAAGCCAAAAAATAAATAAAAAATATACAAAAATATGTTGTCAGATGTGAGAAATCAAAATATATTGAGGGAATCCCGATAAATAGTAACGAAATAAGTTTGTGAGAAGTGTGTGTGAATATGAGTAGCAAAACTACTTAATTCTTGTCACATTATAAAGAAGAGAGTGCGCTGTATTAAACCATTTTTAACATTGCAGCATGACGAAAGTGCTGTATCCATTGCGAACGCTAAGTTTACCAGAACGAGCTGTCCCGTCTCGGAATTTCTTCTGAGCATGCGTGGCACTTTGTGCGTCGGAACAGGCCACACACGGTCGGAATTGACGCGATCGGATTTTGTTGTCGGAAAATTTTATCTCCTGCTGTCCAACTTTGTGTGTCAGAAAATCCGATGGAAAATGTTCGATGGAGCCCACACACGGTCGGAATTTCCGACAACATGCTCCGATCGGACATTTTCCATCAGAAAATCCGACCGTGTGTACGGGGCATTACAGTGTAGCGAAAGCCGGCGGGGACTCTTTCCGTGCTGCCCCCCTGCAAAGTGCTGCCCTAGGCCTGGGCCTTGTTGGCCTAGGCCAGGATACAGCATTGGACTCAAGACTTATGTTCCGTTTGGCTTGAACGTCGATAAAGATGTGAATGCCTTTATCAATAATTCCCGATAAGGGACCTATAATGGGTTTTATATCAAATAAAATAAAAAATTATTTTTCCTCTTTTTTCACTGCTGGTTAGGCCACTTGACATATATATTTAATTTTTGTCAGGTTTTTATTGAACTCTAGTTTTACGATTTATGTGATATATATGTATGTAATTTTAATATATAATAATATTAGAATTTTGGGGATTTTTTGTATTAACATTAAATCTCCTTACTTTGAATCGACATCTGTCTAGATTTTTTTTGCATTTTTGCAGGGGTGCAAATACTATATTTTTGAATACATGCATTTATAGATGTCCTAGAGGTGTGGACACATTTTCATTAATTTTTACTATTTATTTATATAGTTTATTTTTCATAGATTTTTTCATATTTTTTATATATGTTTATATTTTTGGATTTTGTAAATTGCCATTGTTGGTCATTATTGTTAATTATTAAAACATCAATTGTCCATTGGTCGTTATCTAAACATTTCATGTGTTATACATTTTGACCACTTGGTTTCGTCTGATTAGGCAACTATATGTGACACCGTAGTCCACTTTTAGTCTACTCCCGCCCGGCCAGGGCGCAGTGAGACTATTTCACATTTACCGTGACATCTTTATTCCATCTATTGACCATTGGACTTCAACACCCATCAATGGCGTGTACATCTATTTTATATGATTTTGTTATTTTTGCATTTTTATCTACTTTTAATATGACCTATCTGGTTTGCATGTACTTTCAGCTCTCTGCGTAGAGTCCTTACATTGCGGCTGCGCATGTCTGCTGACAGACTGGATCCAAAGCGAGGCTTGGTTAGAAAATTTAGTATTTAAGGAGGTGACGCAGCATGCCGCTCGTGCCCCTGGACGATGTAACCTATTATGAAACGCGGAGGGGGGAGCAACGTGCTTGCGTCACCTCGCATCATCGTGGATGTCCCAGTAGGACGGGCTTGTCTGTGTGTTCACCGGCCGGAGCACCAGACATTACAGGCGTTGTTTTTGCTGTTTACATGTGAGTGCAATACAAGATTGTTTTATCTACAATAAATTGAAGGTTTTACACTATTGGAGCTTTTTTATCTTTCATGTCATATTAACTACTTATGAGATGGGAAAATACGATGGGATCTGAGTTCCAATAGTTCCATTTGGTGTCTTTGGATGTTTTATGACCACCCACGATTTTTGAATCTGAGTCCATTTGTCAAGCTCAGGAGGGCTATCTCTGTACAGGCTTCCCTTGATCCTCTGTAGTGGGGGGTCATGGGGCTCTGGTAAGCGGCAAATTTTATCACTGGTGGTGGATTAAACACAACATCTTTCATGTCATGGAAGACTTCATATATTTCACAATTTGATGGACTTTTTTTTCAATAGTTTAGTCATACATCTGTATACGGGTGTTTAATTATTTATTTTTGGCTATTACATTATATGTCACACACAAGTTTATATCTAATAATAATTCTATATTTTTTCTCAATTCTGGCACTGCATTATTTTGTGGTTATTCGTTCATGTCACATATAATCATGTCTCATGGACAACACTATTGACTAATTTTATATTATTGAGTTAATGTTTAGCGCAATTCTATTATTATCTTTATATTTACACTGTTTTTGTTGTGCAGAAGAATTGCTGCTTATATCATTGAGACTGTTCACTATTTGTTAAAATTGTATTTGTGATTGAGCATACACTTTATCGCAGTTTTTTATCTTTTTCCATACACACAGGCCGAATGTCAGCCGGTTTTTATTGAACCAGCCGATGTCTCCAAACTTTTGGTCCATGTGTACAAGGCATAAGGGACGGGTAAGCAGGAAGTAATGGAGGAGTTTTCTTCGTAACAACCTAGAGGCCGAGATAATGCCTTTTCTAGAACATAGAGAAAGCTAATTGTTTTCTGCAACAGAGGTGCATTAATGGTATACAAGCACATTAGGGAAGCTGGAATATAGAGAAAAAAAAGGGGGAGTTTAGTCTTTAAATTGTATTGAGCCACTGAAGAAGAAAATTCCCACAATGCCTAATCTAAATAAAATCTGCATTTAAAGAAGAAGTCCAGCTTGAGCTTTTTAGGCTGGGCTTCTCCTAAGGGTCACAGGAGTGCAATTCGTTTTGCACTCCTGTGACCAGTTTTCAGCGGAGAGCGGTCTGAAGTTTGCTCTCCGCTGACGTCACTGGAATCAGTTCAGGCAGCGCGTCATCCCGGCAGGGAAGTCTGGATCCGCCAGCTGCCTGGGCTGATGCAAGCCTCAGCCTCTCAGCGAGCCACTGAGAGGCTGAGATAGCCGCTCCCCGCCCCTCCACAGCTCAGCGCTCCAATGAGAAAAAAATTGACTCGCGCTCGAAACAAAAACTAACATGTGTATGACTGAAGAGAAGTACTCAGCCTATATATAAAAATATAAACATATGATAAATGTGACAAACTGAATACTAGGTTGGGAGATTGATCCCACTTCCCCTTAAAGAAATATATTCAATAACAAGTCAAATTCATACATAAAACCGTGAGGGATTGCAGTGTATAAAAAGGAATAATATCTTATTTGGAGAAAATATAAAAAAATATAAAAAATATAAAAATGGGGGGAAAGTCCATATGTAAAAAAACACCCAAGTGCTGTGGTAATGCAAAAGAAGTGCAAAAAAGGTCCAATTTAAATGAAATCCCAGATGTGTGGGTCCACCACCATAAATGAAGTGCCTGGCCGCTTACCGGAACCCCATGACCCCCGTTACAGAGGGTCTAAATGGGCATTGTAGTCCTGCTGCTTCGGACAGCTCGAGAACCAGAATGATGACCAGATTGGAACCTCTGAAACTGTAATGCTGAAAAGGCTGTATTGCGGATGGATCCACAGGGAAAGGCAAAACTCAGCCCTCAATGGAGTGTGGACATCATATAGGGGAAACAGAAGAAGGCTCCCATAGTGTAAAATCAATTGGTATTTATTAAAAAAACATAGTAAACACTCACATATAAAAAGCAATTATCCTCTGATGAGAGGCAGTCTGTGACACCGGCCGGATGTTCACAGGCCGCCTGTCCTGCTGGAGTACAACGATGGAGGAAGGTGACGCGATGACACCGCTCAGCCCTACGCTGCGTTTCGCAAAAGGATTGCGTCTTCCAGGGGCACGGGCGGTGTATCGCGTCACCTCCCTTAAATAATAACAATAAATAAAAAAAGAGCCTCGCTCTGGGTTCCGTTGGAACCGGATATCCGCGTTCGTGTGGAGCGCAGGGGGTTAGACACAAGGGTGCATGCGCGCCCTGCATCACAGCTCCGATCACGTGATGCGGCGTCGGATCGTACGTAAGGATAGCCCAGGGCGGAATGAAAGCAAACAAAGGATTCCAAAGCGCCTGCGCGCTCTGAATCTTAGATTATGTCACATGACAATAGGTTAGCTAAACGGCTGGATCACCCTACTGCGCATAGGCAGCAAAGACCAGACACAGCAGGAAGGAGGGAGGGGGGAGGGGGGCTTGGACGGGAAAAAGCCAACATTTACATATGAACATTAGATTCTCTCGCCAAGCCCCGCCAAAAGGCGAAAGAATCTAATGTTCATATGTAAATGTTGGCTTTTTCCCGTCCAAGCCCCCCCCCCCCCTTCCTGCTGTGTCTGGTCTTTGCTGCCTATGCGCAGTAGGGTGATCCAGCCGTTTAGCTAACCTATTGTCATGTGACATAATCTAAGATTCAGAGCGCGCAGGCGCTTTGGAATCCTTTGTTTGCTTTCATTCCGCCCTGGGCTATCCTTACGTACGATCCGACGCCGCATCACGTGATCGGAGCTGTGATGCAGGGCGCGCATGCACCCTTGTGTCTAACCCCCTGCGCTCCACACGAACGCGGATATCCGGTTCCAACGGAACCCAGAGCGAGGCTCTTTTTTTATTTATTGTTATTATTTAAGGGAGGTGACGCGATACACTGCCCGTGCCCCTGGAAGACGCAATCCTTTTGCGAAACGCAGCGTAGGGCTGAGCGGTGTCATCGCGTCACCTTCCTCCATCGTTGTACTCCAGCAGGACGGGCGGCCTGTGAACATCCGGCCGGTGTCACAGACTGCCTCTCATCAGAGGATAATTGCTTTTTATATGTGAGTGTTTACTATGTTTTTTTAATAAATACCAATTGATTTTACACTATGGGAGCCTTCTTCTGTTTCCCCTATATGATGTCCACACTCCATTGAGGGCTGAGTTTTGCCTTTCCCTGTGGATCCATCCGCAATACAGCCTTTTCAGCATTACAGTTTCAGAGGTTCCAATCTGGTCATCATTCTGGTTCTCGAGCTGTCCGAAGCAGCAGGACTACAATGCCCATTTAGACCCTCTGTAACGGGGGGTCATGGGGTTCCGGTAAGCGGCCAGGCACTTCATTTATGGTGGTGGACCCACACATCTGGGATTTCATTTAAATTGGACCTTTTTTGCACTTCTTTTGCATTACCACAGCACTTGGGTGTTTTTTTACATATGGACTTTCCCCCCATTTTTATATTTTTTATATTTTTTTATATTTTCTCCAAATAAGATATTATTCCTTTTTATACACTGCAATCCCTCACGGTTTTATGTATGAATTTGACTTGTTATTGAATATATTTCTTTAAGGGGAAGTGGGATCAATCTCCCAACCTAGTATTCAGTTTGTCACATTTATCATATGTTTATATTTTTATATATAGGCTGAGTACTTCTCTTCAGTCATACACATGTTAGTTTTTGTTTCGAGCGCGAGTCAATTTTTTTCTCACTTGATTTCTGTGTGTTTGTGTCACATATAGGACTCTGCAGCATAGATTGTTTACATGATTTATTTTTGATGCGCAGTTATTTAATTATTTTTTCTTGTTCAGCGCTCCAATGAGCATGGAGGAGCGGAGCAGGAGAGATGCTGACTGACAGTCAGCAGCTCTCCGCTCGGAGAGGTGAGATAATTGAGCCATCGGCGGTGTTGGATGACTCGGTTCTCAGCGAAGAGGCGTGAGGGACAGATGCAAACATCAGTCTGATGCTGCATCTGTCTGATCTGCATTTGTAAGTATGAATCCAAAAAAAAAAAAAAAAAAAAAAAAAAAACATACTTCTCTTTAAATATAGTAACAAAAACATTGAAGTGTAAGCTTTTAACACATTTTATGTCAAACTTTTTTTTTTTTACTTTTCAGTACTTGATCTGTCTACAGGACAAAGTATAGGACAGAAAGTGAAGGAAAATCTTTCCAATGGGGCAGCAAAGGAGACCTGACAGTGAAGAGTAATTTTAATTTACCTGTAAATTCCATATGTTGGTGTACATTACAGGACAGAGGCTGAGTATTCATGGACCCTTGGATATTCCTGAGCAATGAATTAGAAAGGTGGGCAACAACTAGGCAAACAAAACTGTGCCAATAGGCCCAACAAGAAGGTTCAACAGACCCAGATTCAGAGTGCCGCTGCAAGAGAACCTTGCAACCAAAAGCTGTACCCAAAGAAAAGGTATAAACAGGTGGAGGCCCTAAAAAGTTGGGCTACAGAGGCCTGGTACTGAAACACCACCAACCTAGTGAAGGGGGCATAAAAAAAGCACAGGAGGATATTTGTCCTTTAGAGTGTAGTTTTGTTTATTAAAAATCTTACAAACATACAACATAATAAAAACATATTTACATATATACAGAATAAATAGAAATATAAACAACAACAAAAAATAGCTTACTTCAGCATTTAAAAAAATGGCTTTTTTGCCAGAAAAAAACAGACAGAACTAAATATTCAAAACCAAGATATATGTTATTATTACCATCCACCAATAATTACCATTAGCGGAAGTTGAGTCGATGGTTAAGAAACCGGAAGTATGTCAACGCGTTTAGCCCCTCCTCCAGGGCGTCCTCAAGGATGCAACTCCCGCCCTCGGTGGAATGCATGCCGATCAGTGGCGCACCCGGATCTTTGCACCGATGCCCATTTTACCAGCTTTTGTGTAAGTGGCGCCTAGTTTGCGCAATACTTTTTTCTAAACGTTATTTCACTATTAGTTTCTTCTTTGTCTCCTGTTTTTTGAGCATGGTCGACCCACTCTGAACGTCCCTAAGATTTACCTTTGGAGAAGGTTCTGAGAATCCATTCACACCAGATCATATGGGTCACAGCATTTTTGACCCCAGACTGCAAAAGCTGAGGGTCCATGAATTTTGGTGAGTGGGTGGGGTCACAAGAGGGGAGTGTGGTACACAGCACCAGCATTAAATTAGAACACTTATGCACTTTTCCTTGGAGCACCCAGCACTTTGAAAATAGATTGTGTTCATTTTATATTTGTTTTATATTCATGTTTGGTTTGTTTATTACTGCAAGAGTCTATTAATATTTTTTTTTTAATTTTATAATTCATTTTGCACTTTAGTACCATATATACTCGAGCATAAGCCAAGTTTTTCAGCACATTTTTTAGGCTGAACCCCCCTTCCGCTTATAGTCGAGTGAGGGTCTTGAGTGAGAGTGCAGCCTCACTGTGCCCATCTGCAGCTGTACCTTTGATAACTAAAACAGATACGATGCTGGGAAGCTGTATCAGTGTTCCGTCTATCACGGACGAGGGGAAGGCGGGGCTTTGTTACAATGGACGGCCGCCGAACAGACTGCATGACATAGCGGGAGACACACGCTGTTTTAGTTATCAAAGTTACAGCTGCAGATGGGCACAGTGAGGCTGCAGATGAGCATTGTTTACACAGTAGCTGCTGCATTTCCCACCCTAGTCCACCATTCTCCCAGCTTCGCAGAAAATGCCTAAACCAGGACAGAAAAATACCAACCCACCCAGGCGGTTCCTCTGCCAGCATATTACCAAAATTATGTTTCAAAAACGTCAGAGAAAAAAATACCACCAGATTGACCGGAGCTCTGTAACCTACCTTCCCAGGCAGATGGGTGGCCACCCATCTGCCTGGAAAGGTAGGTTACAGAGCTCCTAATGAGGTTCAGTTTGCTCCCCTATAACAGCTGGAAGAAACAGCTGTAGATCTTCGCATAGAGAGACACTGGCAAAACACAGACAAAGCTGACATACAGAAATATTGGGATCACGTAAGTTTTAATCAGGTCAATCCTTTCCCTGTAAGAGAGTTTCCAATCCTTGCAGCTGGCAACCTTGGCATCGGCATCTTGTAGCCTGCTTTCCCAATTTGTAAGGCTGTAATCGCCGGGACCAAATTTGATGCCTAAAACTTTAATTTCCTGCCAGGGCTCTGGGAAGGTGTCCGGAAGCTCAAAGCCATTGCATTCCTCTCCCAGCCAGAAAACCTCACTTTTAAGCTTCGTACACACTACCAGATTTTCCGCAGACAAAACCTCGGACTATTGTCCAAAAGGCGTGAGGATTATGTCTTGCATACAAACAGCAAGGAATTGTCGGCCAACAAACACGAACGTAGTAATGTATGTGGTTTTTCAGCTCTTTAGCACCACCCTTTGGGCTCCTTCTGATAATTTTGTGTTAGAAGAAGTTTGGTTAGTGTTGATTTGTGCTTTTCATTTCGTTTCTGAACGGCCGTTCGTCAACCAGCCATGTTATGGAATCGGAGGAGATAACGTGTTATTTATTATTGGCCTTGGAGTTATTACTTTGAATCAAGTCCAGTCCAGGAACAGGAGGAGGAGGATTTCTTGGACCAAAAACTGGTTGCTTTATTAATCGTGATCAATTATGTCATATGCCATTGCTGCGGGAGCTCCAGGATAATAACCTGGATGATTTTCGGAATTATCTTCAGATGATGGACCCCTGCTTTTACCAACTCTTGGCATTGTTGACCCCCTATATTAAGAAGCAAAACACATGCATGAGGCTTTTATTTTATTTTGGTTGAATAATGATTTGATTTGGTATATTTTCTATATTTCTGGATGTATAGAATGCACTTTTTGGTTAAGTTCTATTGGCAGATAGCATGTCTAATTGTATTTGTTTTCTTTTTTTAATGCACAATAAAAAAATTGTGGAGAATAATACTTGGCTATGTGTTTTACTTCAAATGACAGTTTGGGAGTAGGCAGTTACATTTAAAAAAATACTTTTTGATCTTAAAAACTACGGGATAATGGTGTTGTGGTAACTTGCATAAAAAAAAAAAAAAAAGACAAGTATAATATTATTCTTGATATCACTAGAAAAAAAAAGCCTTTGAAAATTTGTTTGCAATAACTCCATCAGTATCACCAGCAAAGCAGCTTCGTTATTATCCCATTAAAGAAGAAGAGAATTGTGCGCTTCATTTCGAGATTTCATAATTTGCCACATCACGAATGTTAATTCTCCATTACGAATGCTAGTTTACAAGACCGACCGCTTCCAGCTTGTCCTTGCTTCCGAGCATGCGTGTCTGTACTTTGGATTTTTGTCCAACAGACTTGTGTACACACGCTCGGAAAATCTGACGACAGACCGTTGTCCATGGAAAATTTTAAAGCCTGCTATCCAACAT
Organism: Aquarana catesbeiana; assembly: GCF_042186555.1. Lineage (NCBI taxonomy): Eukaryota > Metazoa > Chordata > Amphibia > Anura > Ranidae > Aquarana > Aquarana catesbeiana. The sequence goes on from NC_133334.1 coordinate 187,148,458, forward strand.
TTGTCCGCGGAAAATCCGACAATTGTCCAATGGAGCCCTACAAGCGGTCGGATTTTCCGCCAACAGCCTGTCATTACACAATTCCCGTTGGAAAATCCGATCGTGTGTACGAGGTTTTATCCCAATTGATTTTTGAGGCAAATGCCGCAGCATAATGCTTCATCACCGAGACCACCTCCTCCGCCTCCTCTGTCCCAGAGATGAAAACAGACATGTCATCAGCATAGGCCACGACCCTCAGAGGAGGCTCAGCAGGAATGCCCAAAGACATTCCACACAACAGCCCCCTCTCTAGCCTCCCGATGAAGGGATCGATTGCGAACGCGTATAGCAGAGGACTTAAAGGACACTTCCTATGCACACCCGAGCCAACCTCAAAAAGCCGTCCAATCCAACCATTCACAAGAATGAAGCTTTCAGCCCCTCTGTACAAGGTCTTCAGCCAATCGATAAAGCCGCCCTCCAGGCCATACTTGCCAAGAAGCAGCCATAGGTACTCATGATTGACCCGATAAAATCTTTAGCCTGATCTAATGCCAGCGGGTAATTTCTACCCTGAACCGAACAGTGCTGGTGTGAGAAAGCAGATTGCCCACTACAGACAATAAATGCGAGAAAATGATTTTTGCCAGTATCTTTCTATCAACATTGAGAAGGCTAATGGGCCACCAATTGGAGGGAGAGAGCCAACCCTCTCTCAGACATTAAAAACCTCCACCAAATACGGGGCCATAGTAACCTTAAAGTGCATATAAATTTCAGCTTTCAATCCATCTGGCCCAGGTGACTTCTTAATGGCAAGCTTATCAATAGCCTTAATCACCTCATCTGCAATGATGTCCTCTGTCACTGAGAACTCACAAGAGAACTCCCATTTCCCAGTCCTGGAATATAATCCAGAAAACTTGACATGCCTGCCCGACTGAGGTCTCTCCCACCCACGAGGTCAGCATAATATGACCTGGCGGTTTACAGGATCCCCGACTTGGACTTTTTTTTTAAGGAACCTGTACTGCCAATCAGGCCTAAAGCTCAGTTAACTGCTCTACCTTGTTTGCAATTCTGATAAGGGTTGGGCGAGTGATATTTCCCATAATCCCTTTCCAAAACTAAAGAGGCATGCCTGTCATATTGACACTCCCTGAGCAAGAGTTTAACCTCAGATCAACCCCGGATCTCCATTATTCGAGACAAGCCTATCAAGCTTCCTCCGCAGACGCTGGTAGGTGATGTATTTATCAAGCTGTTTATTTCTTCCTATGGCCTTGAAAAACTCAATGATCCTTCATTTTGTAAGCTCCCACCACTCTTGACTTACTGCTGCAAAAGTCCATGATCGATACGTGTGCCTGAAAAAAATCATCAAAGTATTGACTCACCTTCTCATTGTTCAGGTGTGCCGAATTATGGTTCCCGGTACCCCTCCCCCTAGATGGTGTGTCAAGGCTGTTCAAAGTCACAGACAGAATACAGTGATAGGAAAACTCCACCACCTGACATACTGGTGTGTCTGAGAAGGCGGAGTTCCCCTTAAAAAAAAAAAAAAAAAAAAAAAAAAAAAAGAAGAAACTAATCGACTCTACTCTAACTACTACCTCCCTGAAAAGTGAATCCCATGTTGTCTGGGCAGCAATGAATGTGCACATCAACCAGACCTGTTTCTCTAGCTATTTTGTTAAAAAAAAAAAAAAAAAACACATGTCACAATCCAGCCTGGCTCCGGTACCTTTCCTGTCCTTAGTCCTAGTGACGGTGTTGAAATCCCCACCGAAGACAACTTGCTGGGCTATAAAAAGAAAAGGCTTCTTGAAGAGCTGTTTCCTGTCCCACTGTGTCCGGGGCCCATAGATGTTGATCAGGCGCAGGTCCTGCCCCCCCATGGAAACGTCTAAGACCATGCATCTCCCAATTTCTACCTCAATAATCCGCTGACAGGTTACCATGCTGGGAAAAAGTACAGCAACTTCAGGGTTAGGCTCGCCCTCAAGAGACCAGGAGGGACCGCGCCTGCACTTCTCCTCCGCCAGATGAATATCGGCAAAACTAGACAACCGGGTCTCTTGCAAAAAGAAAATATCAGCATCAAACCTGCTGAGCAAAAATAAGGCCATGTTACGAGCACTTACTGACTTTATGCTGGCGACAATAATAGTTGCCACTGTCAAAGAAGCGAGAACTGCCACCAGGATAAATGAGGTACACGTTTCTTAGCCTGCTTACTCCCCTCCCTACGTGGAGATCCTACACGCTTCAATGTTCCTTGTGATTCTTCCATGGACAAGACATGTTGGACACCTCCACCCTCCCAGGTTCAGGTACAGGCACATCCTCCTTCTTCCCAGACCTTCTTTTTGCCTCCAACCACACCATATCACCATGTGACAATCCTCACTGCAAAGCCTCCTCCCATTCTATTCCACCATCACCCACATTGCACAGAGACAACAGGGACAGAGACATTGGGGACCCCTGGCACAGCCCTCCTCTCCTCTGCCTCCTCCATGTCCAAGCGAAAAAACTCTTCCACCAAAGCAGAATGATTATACAAGGCCTCAGGGCACTGGCTGTATGCATGCCCAAACTTATCACCAAGATTGCATTTGATCCTATTGCAATCCTTAGCCAGATGGCCCGGGTCCTGACACAGAGAGCACTTCATCTCTGGACATGAGGCGACAAAATGACCCCCAGAACTGCAATTATTACAGAGCTTGGGCTGTCCAGGGTAAAAAACGACAATCCTATCCTTCCCAATGAAGGCTGAGGGCAGATGCTGGACCACATTTCCACACACATGCAACCTCACCTGCACCAACCTGTCCATATATGCCCCTCTTAGCAACAATCTTCTTCAATGTGGTCAGAAGCTCCCCAAATCTCCTCAGCCAGACAGGTCAGCAGAAGGAACTGATTCATTCCTTACCAGGATGGTGACATTCTTCACAAGAGGTTGGCGGGAGACATGTTTTGGGAGGAGTCCCTCCCACTCCGGCATACCCCTATACATATGTTCATACTTCTCCCAGGAAAAATAGCGAGACTCGGGGCCAACAAGGGATAGATTATACTCATAGGAGCCTACCAGACTGATCAAAGCAAAGGTGTCATCCGCCTTGAAACCCATCGCCAAAATCTTGTCCACAACCAACCTCCTTATAAGGGGGCACCCCCACCCTCCCACCTAAGCAGCACTACATTGTGTGCAGATTGGAGACCTGCAGCAGACCCCCCCCCCCCGATGTGACCACCTCATCCCAGCCAGTGTCCCAGCATAGGTTTTAATTGCAGGATTAGACACTTCAGACCTCAAAGCTGCACCATTGGTTGCAGGAGCCTCAGAACCCCTGCTCTGCAAATCACCATCAGACGCAGCAGCTGTCACTCCATCCACCAACACACATTCATCCCCTTTGCAGCATTACAAGCAGCTTTATCATTCACATTAATTTTCACATCCGTGGCACTACTGCTCCCAACAGACCCACTCACACCAGATGATGCTGTCTTCACCTCCTCCTCCCCCAACATACTCCTCTTAGCCAAAAGTCTTCCATTCTTCATCACTCTTCCTGGGATTTCAGTAACACCTTTCATAGTGCAGCTGCCATTTCCTTTCCCACTATTATCTGATATACTGTACCTGAAGCAACCAGTGGGGATTGTTCAGAAAAAAAAATGGCAGATCCCTTCCCCTTCCCCCCCAGCAGAGTCCAAAGTCACAGATGGCTTACAGTCAGAGTTCAGATTCACAGACATCTAATGCCCTGTACACACGGTTGGACATTGATTGGATATTCCGACAACAAAATCCATGGATTTTTTCCGACGGATGTTGGGTCAAACTTGTCTTGCATACACACGGTCACACAAAGTTGTCAGAAAATCCGATCGTTCTGAACGCGGTGCCGTAAAACACCTACATCGGGACTATAACGGGGCAGTAGCCAATAGCTTTCGTCTCTTAATTTATTTTGAGCATGCATGGCACTTTGTGCGTCGGAATTGTCCACACGCGGTCGGATTTTACGCAAACGAATTTTGTTGTCGGAAAATTTTATAGCCTGTTCTCAAACTTTGTGTGTCGGAAATTCGGATGGAAAAAGTCCGATGGAGCCCACACACGGTCAGAATTTCCGACAACAAGCTCCAATCGCACATATTCCGTCGGAAAGTCCGACCGTGTGTACAGGGCATTAGTAGCAGAGTCCAGTACTGCAGGTACAGCAGCCATCTTCCCTGCAGAGCACAGAGCAGACACAGGATTTTTTTCTTTCAAAACTTTGCTCCCCATGCTACTCTGCTTGCTGGTGTAAATACTGACAGTTTTAACTAAGCATGGATTTTAAGTCACTTTTACAGGCCCAAGTACAGAGTCCTCACCATTGTCTTCATCCGCAGAATGCGCTGAAAAGCGAAAGGTTCTTCCACTTTAGGAAGACTCCATTTTATGAATAAAGTTTGGCAGCCCTCCGCCATTTTGCTCTACCTCCTGTGCTGTTCCTCCAGCTTGCTCGGGAGGCAGGCAGAGGTCGCCATTTCCTCTTGTGTAACAGATCTTGAGGTGGATGGGATAACAGGGGCAGCATCTAGGACCCCCTCCTCACTCTAAACCTATACTGCCACCACCAATGCCTTTCCACGACTGGTGTCATCCCTCATTCTCCGGAACCCTTCCTCATTCTCAAACTTCTCCTTGAAAGAGCCTGTGCTTGCACAAGCAAAGAAGGATTTCCAGGTACAATGGATGTTTCTTACTTTTACCAAGGTAAAAGTGAAAGACTCAGAGACCCCTCTGTCTCTTAAGACCTGGGCTTCAACAGCCATACAGTTACACCTAGTGAGTGAGAAGCAGGATGAAACTGAGGGTCTTAAGACAGAAGAGCAGGCCTGGGGTCATATCCTAGTAGTCTGAGTATGTCTGTGTACCAGGTTCTTCTAGGCCAGTTTGGTGCAGTGAGATTCAACAGCTTCTTTTATTTTCAATTTATTTTCAATTTTTAATTTTTTGCTTCAGGTGAGGTAGAACTCACACTTGAGGAAAGGCATAGATTAGCCTTAACTGGGACTAGGGGATTATCAAGGCACCCAACACCAGTGCAAGAGGGTCCTTGGATCTTGCCACAGAGGTAACTTGTTGCTGAATCTGGAGACCAGGATATCCACATCCAGGGTCCCTCAGGATAAGGGCCCATTCCCCTTGATCCAGGAAATGGCAGGTAATAATCTTCTTTCCAGTTGTCTACTCCTAGTATGTAGACTGCAGAGATTGCTGGACAACGAGTCTCCACAATATGATGATCTTATGCCCTCTTGAGGGTTGTAGGCCACCACCATAACATTGTCTGATTGCACCCTTATTGGATGTCATTGCAGAAGGGAGGGGTCTAATGTTGCAGAGCCATCCTTATTGTACTCAGCTCCAGGAGGTTAATGGGCAGTTTGGCTTCCACCGATAACCATGTTCCCTTGATCATGACGGACTGGAACATTACCCTCCAGCCTGAAAGATTAGCATCTGTTGTCATCACTTTCCAGGGATCAGGAAGAAAAGATGTCTCCATTGTTAAGACCAGGCTGGAGATCCACCAAGCTAGGGAATTTCTTGCTGGGCTGGACAGGAGCATGGATAGGCCAAGAGAAGGAGCATGCTTGTTACATGTCGACAAGATGTTGTGGAGATGTCAGCTTTGAAGGAAGATACCATGAGTCCTAGAACCCTCATAGGGAATATCACAGATGGATTTTTGCCATGACATCAATTCCTGAGTGTGAGCTCTGAACGAGAGCATTTACTTCTCTGGAAGGAAAACCTTTGTCTGGGATGTACCCAGCATCAGACCCAAGCATTTCAGGCAAAGAGAAGTCTAGAGAGAAAATTTTTAAAGTTGATCACCCAACTAATAAAAGCCTGGAAAAACTGAACTGTCCTGTGGATGTTGGCAGAGAGCTAGGAAAAAGAGGAGTCCTTCATTAGAAGGTTGTCTAACCTGTGATCTGTATGCCCTTTTTCTTAGAATGACAAGAAGAGGTACTATGACCTTTGTGAATACTCTGGGAACAGAGGATAGGCCAAAGGGAATGAGACCAACTAGAAATGATTGTCTTACTACAAAGTGCAAAAAAAATTGCTGATGTGGTGGATAAATGGGAATATGCCGATAGTTCTATAGTAGATGTCTACTGATGCCAGGTACAGTGCCTTGAAAAAAGTATTCATGCCTCTTGAAATTTTTCACATTTTGTTATGTTACAACCAAAAACATTAATGTGTTTTATTGGGATTTGTGTGATAGAACACAACACAAAATGGCACACAATTTTGCAGTGAAAGGAAAATGATAAATGGTTTTCAACATTTTTTACAAATAAATATCTGAAAAGTGTGGCATGCATTTGTATTCAGCCCCCTTTACTCTGATACCCCTAACTGAAATCTAGTGTAACCAATTGCATTCAGAAGTCACTTAATTAGTAAATAAAGTTCACCTGTGTGTAATTTAATCTCAGTATTAATACAACTGTTCTGTGAAGGCCTCAGAGGTTTGTTAGAGAACCTTAGTGAACAAACAGCATCATGAAGGCCAAGGAACACACCAGACAGGTCAGGGATAAAGTTGTGGAGAAATTTAAAGCAGGGTAAGGTTATTAAAAAATATCCCAAGCTTTGAACATCTCACGGAGCATTGTTCATCCGTCATTCGAAAATGTAAAGAATATGGCACAACTGCAAACCTACCAAGACATGGCCGCCCACTTAAACTGACAGGTTGGGCAAGGAGAGCATTAACCATTTAAGGACCGGAAGATTTTCCCCCTTAATGACCAGGCCATTTTTTGAGATACGGCACTGTGTCGCTTTAACTGACAATTGCGTGGTCGTGCGACGCTGTACCCAAACGAAATTTACGTCTTTTTTCGAAGAATTGAGCTTTCTTTTGGTGGTATTTGATCACCTCTGCAGTTTTTATTTTGTGCACTATAAACAAAAAATGACCGACAATTTAAAAAAAAAACAAAAAAAAATATTTTTTACTTTTTGCTATAATAAATATCCCCCTGCCAAAAAAACAAATTTCTTCATCAGTTTAGGCCAATATGTAGTCTTCTAATTCTTCTACTGGTTAAAAAAATGGCAGTGATCAGCGATTTTTAGCAGGACTGCAACATTGCGGCAGTCAGATTGGACACTTTAGACACTTTTTTGGGACCAGTGACATTTATACAGCGATCAGTGCTATAGAAATGCACTGATTATTGTATAAATGACACTGGCAGGGAAGGGGTTAACACTAGTGCTGATTAAGGGGTTAAATGTGTTCCCTGGGAGGTGTTTTTAACTGTGGGGGGAGGGGATTGACTGCAGGAGGAGAGAGATCGCTGTTCCTGATCACTAGGAACAGCAGATCTCTCTCTATTCCCCTGTCAGAATAGGGATCTGTTTGCTTACATTGACAGATCCCCATTCTGGCTCTCTGTGGAGCGATCGTGGGTGGCCAGCAGACATTGAGGCTGCCGGCAATGCACATTGGCTCCCCCCGATGTGCAACGGGTGTGCGTGCCTGCTATAGCTCTTAAAGGAGCCGATGTACATCTACGGCGATTTGTAGGAACGAGCCGACCTGCTGCAGTATCGGCAAGTGGTTAAACAGAGAAGCAGCCAAGAGGACCATGGTAACTCTGGAGTTGCTGCAGAGATCCACATCTCAAGTGGGAGAATCTGTCCACAGGACAACTATTAGTCGCGCACAACACAAATCTGGCCTTTATGGAAGAGTGGTAAGAAGAAAGCCAATGTTGAAAGCAAGCCATAAGTTTTTTTTTTTTTTAGCCTCTTAATTTTTTTTTATCACATTTATTTTAGTTTTTAGTTTTTTTGCAGCAGCAGTAAAAAAAAAAAAAAAATCTCCACAATTGCTGCACCCTTATTTTATTTATTGAAAAAAAAAAAAGAAAACTATAATAAAACTTTTTATAGTGCACCCAGCACAAAAGTATTGCACCCAAACACCATATTCCCATTCCACAATCAATAATATAAAGTTATATAAATCCCCCCCACAAAGTAAAAAACAATAAAACGGTTTATAGTGCACCAAGCACAAAAGCATTGCACCCAAGCACTATATTTCCACCCCACACTCTATAGTATAAAAGGTATAAAAACCCGTCCAAAAAAACTCCATGTCCGAAAGGCCAACAGGGACAGCCTCTGTGTCTACAATGAAATATGATGGTCGCGGACATGGTGTATCCTCTGCAGGCGGGGCATGATTGTCTTTTTTTTTCCGCTGCTGGCTGTGGTATTGAGCCACAACATGCATAAGAGTTGATGGACTGGATAACTAAGCCATCCTCATCCTCTGTCACCCAGACTCATATTAGTTTGCCTTCCACCGCAGCTGCCAAAGCAGCCTATTCCACTGGCTCCTTGTCCACAGCTACTCCTTCATGCACGGAGGAGTCACCTTAATTATTCGATCATAGTGTCGGGGTGATAGGGGGCATCGGGGGCAAAACAGCGCTATATTTAGCGCTGTTTTACCGCGGTATTCGGCCGCTAGCGGTGCGGTTTTAACCCCCCCGCTGGCGGCCGAAAAAGGGTTAAAACCCCTCGTATAGCGCGGCTATAGCCGCGGTATAGCCGCGCTGTCCCATTGATTTCAATGGGCAGGAGCGGTTTAGGAGCGGTGAATACACCGCTCCTTCACCGCTCCAAAGAAGTGGCTGACAGGAGATTTTCTTTTTTCCTGCCAGCGCACCGCTTCAGTGTCTGAACAAACAGCGGAGGCTGTTTAGGGGCGGTTTGCAGGCGCTATTTTTAGCGCAATAACGCCTGCAAACCGCCCCAGTGTGAAAGGGGTCTAACTGTTGCTGAAGGATGCGCAGCAATTTGAATGCTCTGATGTTGGTTCTCAGGTTGAGGAAGGGAGTAACGTGAGCATAGAGAGAGGAGGTGCCAATGACGGACAAGAAACTAACAGTCATGTTCCCCCAGCTGCAGCATACTGACAAGTTTGTTCCAGTGATGAGGAGGGAGGGGATGATGAGGTCACTGACTGTACTTGGGTGACTGAGAGAACAGAGGAGGAAAGTGAGGAGGAGGAGGCACAAATCCAATGAGTTATATAAAAGAAGGTAAGGGGTATATGGCGCTCCCTGAGAGGGGTTTTCCTTATATAAATGTACAAACAAAAATACCACCTAAATGAGTTGTGCTGAAAGCCACCTAAATGCTGGAAACCAGTAATAGGTGTAAAACAAAACTACAATAATGTGCGTCACAATACCATAACAGGTAGATAGTACATCAAGTCGTGGTGGTGTGGCAATGTGAACAATACCACTAACGTGATATAGTCAAGACTATATATCCAGTGTCCTCTTAACAGAAAGGGAAGAAATGGGACCCCCAAGTATTCCCCTGCTGACACCAAACATATGCCTTGATTAACAAAAATAAAAGTAAAAATAATAATAATAAATCCGTGTGATTAGTGTTCACTTCAATAAAAAACAAATATATATAGAAAAACTGCACATCAGATATTATATATATGTACGTGACAGACGTAAAAAATAATAATAAAAATAAGAGTGAAACTCCAAATTGGCAAAATGTTCATAAAAATGCGTGACTCTTGTGCTTCATCAAATTCGGTGACTTCTGTGATCCCCCTCAAGGGTACCCACTCACCAGCTCCTGGTACCCCTGCAGGGGTAATGGGCATATACCAACAAGGGTGGATGACTTCCTGGTTACAATCAGAGCGTCCGCATAGGTCCTCTATTCAGCCCAGCATCATGTCCAAGAGATGGTGCACTGGTTTCTTGTAGTCATATCCTCATAGGAAGAAACAGGGCTCCCATAGTGTAGTAGTTTTAAAGGCTTTATTTAAAAACTAATATAAAAACAAATAGTTCCCACCAAAGGGACAGCCAAAAAACACACACTACAGCATATGATAGATAGCGGTGTCTAGGGAACCGTGAGCGTGGTCGGCTGTTCGGTGTGCGCCTCAGCTGCGCTCCAAGTTCCCTGTCACTACCGGGTATGACGTAGGTGCGTGGCTCCGTCTTACGCGTTTCGTCATCGACGTTGTCAAAGGTGTACCCCTACAAATCCAATGAGGCAGGATGTCCTCCAGGGGCCAACTTAAAGGCAGCCACCCTATTGCATCACACCACAGAGCTCCACAGGTGGAGGGCGCTGCTGACTCCCCGCTGACTTCCAAAAGTTCATTGGTGTGGGCTATTTTCAACACATGTGAAGCAGATCAAGTGTGGCCAGAACACCAGCCGCTTGGGCACCACATGCTTGACAAGACATATGATGACCTGCTATGCATTCTGTTGGCAACAGCGCCTGAAAGACCCACCTCATAAAAAAAATGCAGACTTCTCCTTGCTTCTCATCTGGGATCTCTACCTCTAGTATACCTCAAGTCTTCTCAAAAATGTCCACTGAGAGGAATGATGGTATAGGAATGGGTGCCACCAGTACTTGCACCCAATCTGCTAGCAGCACAGCACCTGTAGATTTAACAAGGCAAATTTTGCTACCCCAGTTGTGAACCGTCAAAAAAAAAAAAAAAAAACCTATCACAGCCATCCACATGCTCAGTGTCTAAATGCTAGCTTGGCCAAATTGCTAGCACTACAACTGCTGCCCTTTCATCTGGTAGACTCTGCTCCCTTTTGTGAATTTGCGGAATGTGCTGTACCATAGTGGCAGGTTCCAAAAATAAATTTATTTTCAAACAAGGCCATTCCAGCTCTGTACCATCATGTGGAAGGCAATGTTTTGGCCTCGTTGGACAGGGCGGTCAGCAGCAAGGATCACATTACAGCTGACTCATGGTCCAACAGGCATGGTCAGGGACGTTACATTTCCTTCCTTCCTTGGCGCACTAGGCAACTCTGCTGACATCTAGGAAGGATGCAGGAGAGGGTTCAGTGTTGGAGCTTGTTCCGCCATGCCTCCAAAAACTGGTGGGGATTCTGCCACATCCGTCTGCTCTACCCCCTCTTCTACTTCTTCTATGGCATCTTCTGCTGAATTGTCCTCTGAACCAGCATTGCTCCCCAAGCATTCAAGGGGCTACGCAAGCAGTCAGGCTAAAAGATGCCATGTGGTGCTTCAGTTGGTCTATCTAGGGGACAGGAGCCACACGGGGCAGAGATTCTGTCAGCTCTACAGGGGCAGGCTCAGAGGTAGTTGATGCCACTGGAGCTTGAGTCAGGAATGATTGTATGTGACAATGGCACCAACCTTCTCTCAGCCCTCCGACAGAGACACTTGACACATGTTCCATGCTTGGCACATGTCCTGAATTTGGTGGTGCAGCGTTTCTTGAACAAGTACTCAGGCTTACAAGATCTTCTGAGGCAGGCTAGAAAAGTCTGTGGCCATTTCCGGCGGTCGTACAATGCCAGTGGTATGTAAAGTGTGATAGCGCTGCTACAAACTATGTGATAAATAAATATATGTGATAAACAGTGTCAATAATCATAAAGTGCTAAATGCAAATACCCAAAGTCCAAATGCAATATACTGTGATGAAAAAAAGAACATATGATGAATAAATTGGTATGATAATAATTCAAATAAAAAAAAAAAATTAAAAAAACGGAGTTACTAGTAACATCCTTTTCCAGGAGTCTTTCAGGACAGCCACCATAGAGAGACCTTGGCTCCTCCCATCTCAGGAAACACCGCCTTATACTGCAAGCTTTAAGCCTCACCATCCTGGGGCATGGCCTGAAGCTGCATAGCATAAGGAGTGCAGAGTGAGAGCTCCGGCTGCACGTTTTCCTTCAAACTGATCCTCTGGGGCCAAATCATCCTTTTTTACAGCACAAATTGCCTGCAATACTCAGTGAAGCACCTCTGCTCATGTCGCCACTGAAGAGAGCTCTGGCGAAGGTAGACAAATTCCACCACGAGGAGCGGGATGCAGCGGGGGAAGATGGCATCGCTCCCCCCTCAGGGGAGGAGGGCCCGCTCTCTGGAGACACTGCACACATCCTTGACGCCATCTCCCTTTTCCAGACGACCCTCACATCCAAAATCGAGGAGGTCAAAGTGGATATCTCCCTCATCCGCCAAGACATACACAAGCTGCGGGAGAGAGTGACCGAAACGGAGCGCAGGATCAGGCAAGTGGAGGACGTCATCCCGCCACTGCATGTCACCACCGAACAGCTCCAATACCAGCTCAATGTCGTCCTTAGTAAACAGGACGACATGGAGAATAGACTCCGCTTCTGCAACCTCAGGTTTGTGGGGCTACCGGAGAGGTCCGAGGGCTCAGATCCCCCTACGTTCCTGGGAAATCTCATCACCAACTTTGGCAGAGAGGCCTTCTCCTCCATGTTCGTGGTAGAACGTGTGCATCGCCTGGCCGTGAGGCCACCACCATCCGGAAGACCCCATGCACACCTTCATAGCAAAGCTGTTGAACTACCGGGACACCATCCTGCGCCTTACCCACGAAAAAGACAAGATTTCCTTCGGTAACTCACACATTGCAGTGTTCCCGGACTTTTCCGCCAAGGTCCAGAAGAAGAGGGCAGTTTTCTGAAGCCAAGCGACAGCTGCGCAACCACCACCTGGCCTATGCTATGCTGTTCACAGCGCATCTCCGCGTGATCCGGGGTGGCAGGGCTCACTTTTTTGAGGACCCTTCCGCATTCATCCCATGGCTGGAAAGACAGGGCACGGCTGCAGCTGCACCTGGACTTCTGCTCCCCTTGCACCCCCATATGTCCTCCCCCCCGCCATCTGCACCGGTGCATCCCGCTGCCCTCTCAAAAATTGTTTCCCTGGCCAGCAGCAGCCCCCACGGCCGTGGAGGGCTGTCACGAGTTTGACATGCCACGCTGGTCCATAGTTGGCAAAGTTACAGTGTTCTGTTTATTGTTCATGTACTGTTTGACATGTCTCATACCGCAATATATGTACTGTTTTTCGCTGCTGTATTCCCATGGTCATTTCCTCCCCCCCATGGCCCCTTGCAGGATCGGCGTGGACATTTTGCTGTCCTCTCTGACCCCTCTGCAGGGTTCCATCATACATCGGGTTCCTTACTTAAATGTACACTGCTGTATATAGTGACGACATTATGGGTGGGTATGGTGTTAGCTACCCCCTGCTGATCCGACTGTATATCCAACCATTTTTACCACAACTATGGCATCCCTTAAACTAGTCACGTGGAATGTGCGGGGACTGAGAGCCAAACCTAAACGGATGGCCGTCCTCTCCCATCTTATATCCATGCGCACGTGTATATATATATATATATATATATATATATATATATATATATATATATATATATATATATGTTCTTGTGGAGACTCACATAATGGGTCAGATGCAGATGGCGCTTAAGAAACCCTGGGTGGGCTGGATTTACCAGGCCCCATATACAAATAACTCCCAAGGCGTAGCCATTCTGGTTGCCAAGTCGGTTTATTTCCAACCTCACAGCCTACAGTTCGATCGGCAGGGCCGGTTCCTTTTCCTCCACGCCACCATCGGTGGACTTGAGGTCCTCCTCCTAGCAGTCAACATTTCCCCATCATTCCAATTTGCTGCCCTAAAGGAGGGAGTGGCCTTCATGACCCAATACCCCAAGGTGCCCGCTATATGGATGGGGGACTTTAATATGGTTATTGACCCTCACCTCAATAGACTCCACCCGCCGACACCGACCCAGCCTACACCTACTAGGTTTGGCAGATTCCTTCTGCCATGACAGATACCTGGAGACTCAAGCACCCAACCACAACTGCTTACTCTTGTTCTACCCCCTCACAAGCCGCTATGTCCCGTATCAACATGATCCCGTATCAACCCTAATTCCGGACCTCCTTGAAGTGGGGTTTGGTGTCAGGGTCCTCTCCGACCACTCATCATACTGGGTTAGTCTCCGCCTGCCCTCCACCCCCTCGACACATATCTGGAGGCTGAACCCGCTTTGGCTCACAGTCTCACGGACCTGGAAACTATCCAACGAGAATGGACTAGGATTATTTCCACTCCAATGCGGGGTTAGCCTCGGTGGGGTCAGTGTGGGGAGGCATTCAAACTACATGCCCGCTTGATCCTCTCCACACACACATAAATAGACACAAGGCCTCCTCTAAACTTATCCTACAGCAAGCTGAGGAAAAATTAAGCTCTCTTGAACAGGTTTTCCTAACAGACCCATTGACCTCTAACTATGCCCAGTTACGCCTACACTCTAGACTCACAGACCACTTACACTTTGAGAAAGCTAAACGAGGCATTTTCTTCAGCAAGCAGAGAACCTTTGAGCATGGCGATCGCGCCAGGAAACTCCTGGCATACATGGCCCATCTAGACCACAGCCCCCCGGTGGTAGTCCAACTCCAATCGGAGACTGGAACCACACTTACAGACCCAGTACAGGTGGCCCATGAGTTTAGGCGATTCTACTCTGACCTATACACCTCCCAGACCAACCGCCCCCCGGACGAACTGCACCTACTTCTGCAGAGCGTCAATTTCCCCTCCCTCACAGACTTCCAAGTCGAGCTTCTAGAAGCGCCAATAACTGAGGAATGCATAGCTGAGGCAATAACGAGTTTACCGACATCAAAAGCCCCTGGCTCTGACGGCCTCCCCCTAGAATTTTACTCCCAATTCCAAGAGATCCTCCTCCCCAAGTTACAAGCACTATACTCTCATATCTATGAGTCTGACACGCTCCCACACACCATGGGTGAAGCCCTTATTGTCCTGATTATGAAATCCAGAAAAGACCCCCTTCTACCCTGAATCCCCATATCCCTCCTACAACTGGATTGCAAAATACTGGCCAAAATTCTCACCCTAAGAATCAATAAAGTGATACTCAGCCTTATACACACCGACCAAACAAGCTTCATGCCCAATAAAAACCCTGCTTTTAACCTCCGCAGGCTCTTTATGAATCCTCAGGCCGCACATGACAACACTGGATCCAGGGTAGTGGTTAGCCTGGATGCCGCCAAGGCATTTGATTCTGTGGAATGGAGCTACTTGTGGGAATGTCTCCGTAGATTTGGCTTCGGCCCCAGATTTATCAAGTGGCTCCAGCTCCTCTACCAGGTTCCCACTGCCCGGATTCAGGTCAATGGCAAACTATCAGACCCCTTCCACCTGTCCCGAGGTACCTGTCAGGGCAGCCCCATATCACCCATGCTGTACGCACTGGCTGTTGAGCCCCTAGCCCTTGCCATCAGGGCACACCCTGACATCAGGGGCCTCCGCATGGCACGGGTGACTGAGGTCCTCAGTCTATATGCAGATGATATGCTCCCATATCTGGAGGATGCCGGTCCCTCGCTGACGGTGGCCCTACACTTAATCCAACAGTTCAGCACTTTCTCGGGGCTACAGATCAATTGGTCTAAATCCCAAATTCTCCCCATAGACATCACTGCCCTCATGGCCACTCAAGCAGCTCTCCCCCTAGTGAGGACAAATAAGATTAAGTACCTGGGCGTGCAATGCTCACGATCCCTTAAAGACTACATGTACCTTAGTTTAGAACCCATGTACGATCTCCTCAAAAACAAAACTCAAGTTTGGTCCAGACTCCCTCTCGAAGTCATGGGTCACATCAACCTAGTAAAGATGATCCTCCTTTCCAAGCTGCTCTACTCATTTTGGCATGCCCCCCTCTAAATTCCAACCCGCCTTTTTAAATCAATGGAATCTATACTCAACACGTTTGTGTGGGGCTCCTCCAGACACAAACTGTTGTGGCAAACCCTAAAACGTCCTGTACATCTGGGGGGTACAGCCCTTCCCGACCTTGCACTTTACTACATAGCCTCCCAGCTGTCCCACTACTACTACTTCAACCAACATGACAGATTTCAGTACTCCACTTGGGTGTGTACGTCTGTCGCCAACCTTATCTTATCTCACTCCCTCTCGCCTCTCCAAATACAAACCAAGCGCTAACCCAACCTGCCCCAGATGCGGCGACCCTGTAAGTAATTTCTATCACCTAATATGGTCCTGTTCACCCCTTAAGCAATACTGGTCACAAATCGTCAAATTCCTCCACGATCGCATGGGCTCCCCCCCAGCCACTCTGCCCACGCCAGTGCCTACTCGGCCTCCTCCCCGTTTCGGAGGAAGAGAAATATTTAACAATGTTCTTACAGGAAACCCTGTTTATAGCCAAAATGCAGATAGCCCAGTTAGAGCCACCCCTCCCTACTATCCAGCAATGGAAAAGGGCTGTGAACAACACCCTCCCGTATATAAAAATTTTATACTCCCACCGGGGATGCCCAGGCAAGTTTTATAAAAGCTGGGACAGATGGGTGGATGACCCCTCCACCTGCGCGGACTAGAAACGACTCCCCCCTCCTGCAATGGGCTCTAAACATACTTCAAAACCCCACTCTTCCGCTCCCCCTCTACTAGCATGACACACATAATACACTGCAGGGTGCCTGCTTTGCCCCTAGACAAGTCAACATGGTTGTTCCATAAACACAGCTACCACCCACACCTGCTATGAATATGAGAACTTACGATTATAAGTAAACAATAATGACTGGGACTACCTCAGCTGTATGTACAATATGTCAGACGTTCTAACTCTTCGTTAGGTGCCTGTTGCACCCCACATTTTTTATGTAAAACCCGTATTGACTTTTATGCTCAATAAACTTCATTTTGATTAAAAATAAAAAAGCCTCACCGTCGTGCCGGCCCCTCAGTTCTTCAAGAGTACCTCCGGCCAGCTGGGGAGACACAAGAATACGTCATACTAACCTTTATCATACATGAGGGTCTCATGTGAAGAGCTCACAGGGATAGCCAACATTTTGGGTGGGTACCGGTGCTGTCTTGAAAGACTCCAGGAAAAGGATGTTACTGGTAAGTGTAACTCTGTTTTTCCCCTGTTCATCTTTCAGGACAGCCACCATAGAGAAGATAAGCGAGTACTTTACCTTAGGGTGGGACCACTACCTGCAGCACTTTACTCCCAAAGGCCTGGTCTTTAGCCGATAGCAGGTCCAACCTCTGGTGCTTCACGAAGGTGGCAAAGTTGGACCACGTTACAGCTCTACAGATCTGCTCTGGAGAAGCACCAGCCCACTCTGCTTGAGAAGTTGCCATTGTCCTAGTGGATTGTGCCTTAATACCCTCTGGGGGCTCCGACCACATTGGCCTGAATAACGGCAAACCTCAACCACCTGGCTATCGTACGCCTAGAGGCTCTGGACCCTTTCCTAGCCCCTGAAAATAACCCAAAAAATGAATCAGACTTTCAAAACTGTTTCTTACTAAGTACTGAAGAACGCACTTTCTAACGTCCAATTTATGAAACATATGTTCCTGTTCCCTCACAGGACTTGAACAGAAGGTAGGCAAAATAATTTCCTGGCCTCTATAAAACTTTGAGGCGACCTTTGGCAAAAAGGCCGGATCCATTTTAAAAACCACACGGTCTGGGAAAATCTGAAAAAAAGGTGCCCTAATGGAGAGGGCTTTGAGTTCACTGACCCTCCTTGCAGTAGCAATTTCCACCAAAAACCCCGCCTTGAGGGTGACCAATTTTAACGCACAGGACTCCAGTGGCTCAAATGGCTCCCCAGTGAGAGCCTGTAACACTAAGGAAAAATCCCAAACGGGGAAGTGGTGGGGGGGGGGGGTTCTGACTGTTCTCCGTCTGTCTAAGGCTTTAAAAAACCTGGCTATCCATGGATCTGTTGCTAGAGGCTTTTTCCAGGAGTACACTCAAGACGGATGATACCTGTCTTTTCAAAGTGCTAACCCACTGTCCGCTCCTGACTGCAGAAATGCCAACACTGCTACTGAGCTACGTACATTGAAGGAGCTTTCTGCGCACCAGCTATTGAAGCGTCTCCACACCTTTAGGTAGATAGCCTGTGTCTCCTTTTTTTCTGCGACCTAGGAGAGTCGCCACTAAATGATCTGAGAAACCCTTGCCCCTAAAACATTTCCTCCTAAGTAACCAGGCTGCAAGATACCACCGCTTCACCTGGGGACAACAGATCGGCCCTTGAGAAAGAAGATCCTCCAGGATAGGCAGAATTGAGGGAGGCTCCACAGCCAGATCCTTCAAGATGGAAAACCACAGCCTCCTAGGCCAGTGTGGCACGATTACAATGAGAGTTGTATCTTCCGACTGGAATTTTCTCAATACTGCTGGTATCAGTACAGGAGGGGGGGGAGGAATAACACCCGGAGAACTGCTAGCCCTGAGCCAGTGTGTCCACTCCGACCGCCCCGTCCCATCTGCTCAGGGAGAAGAAGAGGTGAGCCTTTGTGGTCTGCCACCTGGTTCTGTTCCCCCTGGTTCTGTTCACGTTGGCTTCGACCCACTTGAGGATGGTTTCCGCCAGGACCCACAGGGATCTGCTCCTGGTAGCCCCATGCCTGTTGATATAAGTCACCGCTGAGGAGTTGTCCGAGCGGACCCGCATTTGCTGTCCCTGGAGTTCTCTCTGAAAGGCTCTGAGTTGCATAGTTAGTAAGGTTGAATAAAGACACCAGTTCATCCAGTTCAACCCGAGTGAGTGTGTCTCATTAAGATGCTCATCTATTATATTATTATTATTCTTTATTTAAGCTACCCATATAGCGCCGACAATTTACGCAGTGCTCCACACATACATCGCACCCTACCCTCAAGGAGCCCACAATCCAAGGTCCCCAACTCACATTCATATACTAGGGCCAATTTAAGTGATTGCCAAGGCAATTGCTCTCAGCTCCCTCCAGTTTGAGGACGTCTTTGCGGCCTCTCTCCCCCAGGTACCTTGCACCATCCGGGAATCTAGGTGCGTCCCCAACTGGTGCTGCTTGCATCAGTCGTGACAGTCCTAGAGACCGGTAGGACCCACTCCAGGCCCTTTGACAGATTTGCCGCCTTTCTCCACCACCAAAGGGACTTCTTGACTTGATTCGGCACAAGTATCAGGGAGTCCAGGGACCCCTGACTGTGGTCCCAAACACCCAGGATGAACAGTTGCAAAAGGGCAGAAATGCAGCCCTGCCCACTGTACTGCTGGGAGCATGGATGTTAGTAAGCCCAAAGCTGACATGGCTTGTCT
This sequence comes from Aquarana catesbeiana, assembly GCF_042186555.1. Taxonomy (NCBI): domain Eukaryota; kingdom Metazoa; phylum Chordata; class Amphibia; order Anura; family Ranidae; genus Aquarana; species Aquarana catesbeiana. Next base: position 187,167,571 of record NC_133334.1, read on the forward strand.
TACTTAGACCCGACGGTTGCCCTGGAGCAACAACATTGCACTGTCTACCTTCTGGATCTTCTCTAAGGGAAGGAAGACTATCTGTTTTGTTGAATCCAACACGTAGCCCAAGAAGGTGACCTTTTGGGAAGGAACTAAGTTGGATTTTTACAGGTTCACGAGCCACCCAAAGTTTTCTAGGATGCTTCTTGCTACCTGCAGATCCAGGGACAACTGCTCTGGGGAAGAGGCAAACAGGAGTAGATCATCCAAGTATGCGACTACCGAGATGCCTCTGAGCCGCAGAAAGGCCAGGACCTCCCACCATAACTGGTGAAGATGCAGGGGGAAGAGGATAGGCCAAAGGGGAGGGCCCTAAACTGTAGATGGAATGTCCCTTCTCCGGTTTTTACTGCCAACCCGAGCAACTTCTGGTAGCCCTTGCAATGGGGATGTGCAGATAGGCGTCTTTCAAATCTATCGATGCCACGAAGAAGTTCGGGGGAAGAAGTGCCTTCAACGAGAATAGACAGAATCCATTCTGAACCTCCTGCAGGTTACTGAGACATTCAGAGCCCTCAGGTTCAGGATAAGCCTGAACTTTCCCGAAGGCTTGCGGACCACAAAGATGTGGGAAAATAAAAGCCTCTGCCGGTCTCTCCTGTTGGAACCCATACCACCACCTTCTGTTCCTCCAACTCCTGTAGGGAAGATAGAAGAGCTGACGACTTTTCTGCGCACCTTGGCAGCTCGGTGATAAGAAGTCTGTGCGGGGGAGGTTTTGAAAACTCCATCTGGTATCCTCTTTTTAAGATCCTTAACACAAATAAAAATAAAATACCGTGCTAGAAAAACACAAAAATTACAAAAAAGCTGCAACAAAAACCATCAAATATCCCTATGGTACAAATAAGTAGTATAAAAATAAGTTGCGCTGGGGGCATGGCTTGCGCGCGATCGAAATGGCCGCTTAAGCTAACAGCTCTGATCAAGCACCGGGAATAAGTGAATAAATCAGCGGCAGGACCCACAGTAAGAGCCATCCGACAGCTCCGCAGTATCACTGGAGCCCACTCCATGCAGTCCCGCTAACGTAAGGAAGACAGGTACCCTAAGAAGCTTACCGACTTCTTCACAATGCCAGCGACGGCCGGAGAGACTTGGCAAGATGGCGCCGGCGGGGACGGCACACAGGCCTCATCTTCTTTTACAGACCTCCCGGATGACAATCCTGGATCATGGGCGGATGAAAACCTTCTCCCACCAGCCCGGAGCCCACATTCCCCCTCCTTGGAGCCAAACAGCTCAGCTAAGGCGCGGATGAGAATGGATCCCGCGGCGCAGGCCTCAGGCGCTGTATACTCCGCTTCTTCACCCGGATTAGGTAGGCCTAAACGAACCTTCCTTAAGCGCTAACTACCCCACATCTGGCCAACCTGTCCTGGACACAACAATGAAGGACATGTTCCTCTCCCTACAATCATCTCTAATGCTAAATATCTCCACCATGATAGGCAAATTTTCATCTAACATGCAGGGACTGGGAGAGAGAGTACAGCACATTGAGCACAAAATGGAGGCCTGTACCACAACTGTAAACGACCTAATAGATGCATACAAAGAGCAATCTGACGATACTGACTGGATTAAAGCGAAAATCGCGGACCTCGAGGACCGCTCGAGAAGAAACAATGTTAAACTGCGGGGGGGGTCCCCGAGTCAGTAGCCCCGACTGACCTGCAAAAATATACGGGAAATATGATAGCTCAGCTACTACCAGACATATCTTCGATTGAAAGAAGCATCAATCGCATCCATCGCATACCAAAACCTAAACACCTAGAGGCTTCTATTCCAAGAGACGTCCTAATGAAAATCCACTTTTTCCCCACTAAAGAGAAACTCCTAGCGAAAGCGAGATCAACCCCTGAACTCCCGGCTCCGTACTCTGGGATACACCTATATGCTGATCTCTCCCAATACACTCTCAACTTGAGATGCCAGATGAAAACACTAACCAAAGCCCTAAACAATCACAAGATCCCATATAAATGGCGCCATCCTGCCACAGTGATTGTCACCAAAAATGGGGCGTCCCACACAGTTACCAACATCGATGATGGTCTCCTTCAACTGCAGTCCTGGGGAATAATCCATGAACTACCAAACACCATGATGCAGCACAATGTTAAACCTCAAAAAACAGGCTTTTAACAGAAAGACCTCCGCAACACTAGAGGTAAATGAATATCCCGCTGGCAGCAACTAGCCTAGCGTGTTATAAACCCAGCTCAAGCTGAGTAATACCTATTTGAACTTTCCCCCTTGAATTTGGTTAGTTTCACACGTTGGTATACTAACCTTTGAGTTACAGTTAACTGTTTCCGGAATATCGTTCTTTATTCCTTTACACAACAGTGGAGCACAGCACCCAATAACCTACCATTCACAAGAATCATTCAATACCCACGATACAACATTGCAACGCATAGAAACCACTCTTACCTAAACCGACGGAGAACAGCAGACTGCCCTGAGAAACCCAGCATCCGAATCATCCGTGTAATTATCGCCCATCCATCAACAGTGAGTTAACCTTATCTTTCTCTTCTTCTAACACTGCGCCACCGACACCCACCCTGATATAATGGCTATCAATGTTTTATCCATCAATGCCAAGGGTTTAAACCACTCTGCTAAGAGAGCCTCCTTGTGGAACACAGCACTAGAGCACAACAGCGATATACTATGTGTGCAAGAGACACATTTTGACCAAAACTCCACCCCTTTCTGCCAACATAAAGCCAACATAAAGCATATCCGCTCATCTACAAATCGTGTTTCACTAAGAAACAAAGAGGAGTGCTAATTGCCATTAGAGACACGGTCTCATTCCAGCTACAGAAATCTTCTTTGGACCCAGAAAGTCGCTTCATAATCCTGGTATGTACCATCAACAATGTCCAATACACATTGGTCTCTATATATGCTCCAAACCAAAGGCAAATGTCCTTCCTAAAAAAGACCCTTAAAGTGATAAGGCAATTACAACAAGGTCATCTTCTAATCTGTGGGGACTTTAACCTAGTTCCAGACAATGAGATGGACACATCCACAGGGCCAAAGAGATTCCCATCACCACTGAACTCGTTCTTAACGTCCAATGACATGTATGATGCCTGGAGGTGTGGTCACGCGGCTGAAAGGGATTACACATACCTTTCCCCGTGGTACAACACGTATACACGCATTGACCTTTTTATATCAGACAAATGGCTATTGCAAAATATTTATGAATCTAAAATCCACACCATCACCTGGTCAGACCACACGCCTATAAGCATTCAAATTACAAATAATTCCACCAATCCTAATTCGTTCATATGGAGAGTAAACAACTCTTTACTACAACATCCACCCAATGTATCCCAATTAGCCCAGAAACTCAAGGAATTTTTTCTTAGTAATACTGGATCAGTGGCTGACCCGGCAGTCCTGTGGAATGCTCACAAATCCTTCATGAGGATTCTTTATTCAACTTGGATCTAAAATGAAAAAGAGGAGGATGCAGAGGTTGGAAGAATTAACGGCAAATAGCCACAATAGATGACCAAAATAAAAAAAAAAAAAAACAACGCCTACACTGCAATCCCAAATTTTCAAACTGCGGCACGAACTCCGATCCCTATTGCTTGAGAGATATGAACTAAATCTTAGAAAACGAAAGCTACATCCTATGTCACAAGCAATAAAGCGGGGAAAGCTATAGCCTGACGCATCAAAGGGCATAGACTAAAGACGAGAATAGCACATCCGGTCCATCCTGTTACACAAGATAAAATCATTAACCCTCAGGTAATAGCGGACACATTCAGCTCCTACTACGGAGACCTGTACAACTTAAATTCTGATATCGACACTCACCAACCCACCCAGAACGAGATTCAATCCTTCCTTGATCGTGTCAAGCTACCCTCTTTATCGCCTGACCAACTATCGTACCTAAATAATCCCTTCACAGAGCAAGAAATTAGATTAGCCATTACAAATCTCCCTAACTCCAAATCCCCTGGACCAGACGGCTTCACTGGGGAATACTATAAAGTTTTCGAAAGTACACTGATCCCTCATCTGTGCACACTATTCAATCATGCTGCATCCTCCTCATCGTTTCCTAATGAAATATTATCGGCATTAGCGATCACCCTACCTAAGCCTGGGAAAGAGCCTACCAGTCCCCAAAATTTTCGCCCTATATCCCTATTGAATCTCGACCTCAAACTATACGCTAAAATAATAGCAAACAAGCTTGTAAACATTCTTCCTTCACTGATCCATATGGATGGATGTTTGTTTTTAACTAGCCGGCTTTTTATATTTCTGTATATGTTATTTTTCGGATATCAAAGTTCGTTTTTCCCTGTCCCCGCAGAGGGCTCAATCTGCTTGTGTGTTTGACTCTGCTCTTAAGGGGGTCCATCCGCTCTGGTAAGGGTTCCCACTTATAGAGTTCCTTTCTTCAGATTGAGTCCTCATCTTCCTCTTTCCATTCAAACCTTATCCTCAGTGAATGGTGATGGACATTGGAATACATAACCTTAGAGAACTTTGCTGTTCATCTATATTCATCTCTCCATATATCAATTAATTTATGCACCCATCACCATTTGATTGTAATTGTGCATATGAACATTTGTCTGAATGATCATTACTGCAATATTTGTTACTTTCAGTTTGTGTCACTTTAAGTGTGATTGTTTATTTCTAGCGCAACTTATTTTTAAACTACTGATCCTTAACACAAACTGGTTGGAGGTGATCATCTCCCACTGTGGGAGGAAGGCCCCCAACCTTCCTCCCACCGTGGTTACTCCATCATTGGGTCTTTTTGGGCTGTTCAGGAGGGCGAAAAATCGTCTCCCCCACATGCACACCCTTTGCCCTTCTGCCCCCAAGCCTTCTTCTGCCATTCAGCTTTTGGGGCTTCAAACTTCCTCTGAGGGAGAGACTTTTCTCCAAATTTCATTTTAATAGGAAAGGCCTTTTTCTTGTCGGCTGTCTGATCCAAGACGGACTCCAAACCTGGCCAAAATAACAAGTCCCCTGTGAATGGAATCCCACAGAGCTTGACCTTGGACGCGCTATCTCCCTTCCACGTTTTAAGCCATAGGGCCATCCTTGCTGAGTTGGCCAGGGCTGCGGACTTGCGGACATGCGCACTGATTCAGCTGAGGCATCCACAATGTGCGCCTCAAGGAGCATGGGGAAGGAAGTCAAGATTGTTTCTTTTGGCGTTCCCGCTTCAATGTACGCCTTAATGGCGTGGCCACCATGGCGGGCTTGAGGTTTCCCAGTGACGAGTCCCAGGATTTTTTCAAGAGTGAGTCCATCCTCTTGTCCATGGGGTCCGAAAGCGCCCCCATGTCCTCAAAGGCAAGGTCAGTATGCCTGGAGACCTGTGAACAGGCGCCGTCTAGCTTAGGCGATTTATTCCAGACTAGCGCCTCCTCTTCCGCAAAGGCAAACCTGCGTTTCAGAACCCTTGAAAATAAAGATTTCCTTTCGGGGTATTGCCACTCCCTCCCTATCGACCAAGACGTTGTGGACCGAGAACACTCTTTTTGTGCTCCCCAAGGCCTTTGTACATCTGGTCATGGAGCAACAACTTGCTCTTTTCCTCCTGGATTTTTAAAGTGGTATGAATAGCTCCTGAGAGCTCCTCCACTTCCTCTAGGGAAAGTTTGTAGCGAGAGATTCTTGTGGATCCATCATCCACCCCCTCTCCCTCTGACTCCCCTTGGGAGTCTGAAGAGTCGCTGTCTGGCTCTTCCTCAATTTCCTCTCTAGAGCCCCCTGGTCTCTCTCCGCTAACGGAGGGAGCACACGCGGGGCTGCGGCATATGGAAGTTAGAAAAAAAGAGTGTCTTAAAAGACTGGAAGGTGCTAGAAAGCTCCTTGACGGACGCTGCTAGGTCTGTACATTGTTCCGCTGACTGCTCCCTCACTAACCCCTCAATGCACTCCTTACAGAGTGTCTTGGTCCAAGATTCCCCCATCATGGCAATGCATGAAGGACATTTCTTCTTGGAGTTGTAGGGCGACTTGACTTTATCCTTGGCCCTGCTTTGAAACAGACCCAAAAAGAAAGAGCAGCCATAAATGTCCACACTGCCCACCAGCGCTTAGCACAGAGGACCACCAGGGGTGCCCTCCCCAGGACCAACCACTACCAGGGTCCTAGACGCACGCCCCCATTCCCCCCCGACAACCGGGGGGGGGGGGGACAACCACCGTGGAGCTTCCGGGACAGGGTAAGGGAACACCACCCCAGGGTTCCACTTACTTTCAAATGGCTGGTGCTGGAGTCTCCAGGAGCTGCTTGTGAAGCCTCCACTTCTGACATTTCTGGCTGAGGATCGGTGGTCACTCCTGCCTCCGTGCGCTGTCCCCACAGCAAAAACAATGCTGCACCAGCCCGGCACCTGGTACGCTTTCAGAACCCCAGCCGGAACCGGAAGCCGCAGGTCTGGCGGAATGCCTGCCCCCCCACCGGAACTGGCTTTGCTCGCCATATGGCCCAGCTCCCAGAGCTCCATCGCTGGCTGCAAAGTGCAGGGCGGCCTTTGTGCACTTCCCACAGCGTCTCCCCTAGGCAGAAGAAAGGGGACGCCCCCAGACTATCTGCTTCCCCAAGAGAAGCTGGTGAGCGTGTAAGATGCAGCCATCCAGGTACCGTCCAGGCTCCTTATCCTACTTGACTGCAGGGAAGAAGGGAGAGAGACCCTCGTCTCCCCCCCTCAGAAAACAATCGCCCTTAGCCTCCCCGGCTGTTCAGCCTGCCAGAGGAAACACCAGAACTAAGGGGCGGGTGGGACGTTGAGGCTTAAATCTTGCAGTAAAAGGCGGTGTTTCCTGAGATGGGAGGAGCCAAGGTATCCTTATGGTGGCTGTCCTGAAAGACGAACAGGGGAAAAATTAAATATAAAAAAAGTCTTCTTATGCAAAGAAAGTGCAGTTCAAGCTTCATTGTGAAGAAACGTGCTGCATAAATCAATTGACACTCCATGATAAGTGCTTCCTTCACCAGGTGCAATGGACGCTCACCTCCTTTATAGACCCTGATAGTGTCAAAACACACTCAAAGCTCAGGATGAATCACATCAGCGGATGTCTTCACATTGATCTCCAATGGCTCCTATAAAGACCCTGCAGGGGTCAAACACACTCGGCACTCCGTATATTTTGAGTACTTCTCCTTTAAAAATGCCTCTGTGCAAGTTCACCAGCAACTCCAAACAGACATGAAAATATAAAGTGCTTCCAATAGTGCAGTACCAAGTGTTAAGTGGAATAACCTCCCCCCCCCCCCCAGCTTCAAACATTAAATTCACATTTAATGAAGTATAATAACTAATAGTTTTTAAAAGGGTCATTCCAGACATTGTTCAGAAGGACAGCATACTTTAAAAAGTTGATTGGAGAAGGGAAAACATAAAGAAGTGCAGGGACTGATAAGGCTGCTCAGCTACATGATCTCAAATGCTTTAACCCTTTCACTGCCAGGTCCCTACGGTCCTACAGAACTGCTTCCAGCTGACCAGCGCTGTACATACCTACATTCCCCCCTGCTACAAGTTCACCATGGGCTTATTTTAGAATTGTTCAGCAGGCTCTGCTGAACAAAACCATAGCTCTGTTCAGAAGATGACAATCAGCTGATCAGAGATATTCCCCCAAAAAGGTACCCTCTCACTGCCGCTGCTAGTACAGTGACATCTGTCCCTGCTTTAACCTAAAATACAGCCCTTCCCCATCTCACTAATCCCTGCAGCAACTCTACCTGACTCTGTACACTACCCCCCCCCCCCCCCCCGCAACACCGATCCTCCTCTACGACTTCTGCCTTTCCTCCTCTGCCCTGACCACCCCACCCCCCGCCGGGTTGATATGCTGCAGGGGAGGCACAAGGTGAAAAAAATGTAGCTTTACCGCTCCCTGCCACCACTCTGACTCCCCCTGTAATACCCGCCATCCCTGATCCTCTGGCACTCCTCTCTACACTGCAGCCAGCAGGCTTTCTCTCCCCATCGGCTGCAGCTGTTGCTCAGGAGAGAGTCAGGATCGTTCGGTGTCGGGATGGAGAGCGGATGGGGGCGGGTGCTTGGAAACTATGCCCCAGTTTATAAATGAACAGGAGCCTCTATGCAGAGACTACAATTCATTCATAAGCATTGCAGCTGAGACTGAACTCTGTCTTTAGTCCCTTTCTCTGTCTAAAAAAGAGACTTTAGAGCAAGGGTCTTCAAACTATGGCCCTCCAGTTGTTCAAGAACTACAATTCCCATCATGCCTAGCCATGTCTGTGAATGTCAGAGTTTTACAATGCCTCATGGAATGTGTAGTTCCGCAACAGCTGGAGGGCCATAGTTTGAGGATCCCTGCTTTAGAGGTCTGTTTAGACCCCTAATGTCTCTTCAAAGCCCAATTCCCAAAAAAAAATAAAATAAAATTGTATCTGTTAAAAAATCTAAATCTCCCGTCTCTAAAGCCCAAGGCTACGCTCCAGTGGCTACTGTCAGGCAGTGAGAAAGCGATGCAATGCCTCCTTTACCGCCTGTTAACTAATTTTTTGCCAATAAATGCGCCGCAATTGTGGGGCCTTTGTCATGCTTTCCCATTGATTTGAATGTGTACCGTTAGCGGGTGGCATCGCCACAAGTCAGGTCAACTTTGCCATGGGCACAAAGCATTGCGGCCCCAGCATGTAAACACCCCTCCCTGCTGCCTATTGCAGCTTGAGAGGGTGTAGTTGGTGGGTGGCAGAAACACAGCTCAACTGTGCATTTTTGCTGCCCCCCAACTGCAAAGCCTAAGGCCTCCTTCACCAGGGGCATACTACTGCAGGGCTGTGTTTAGCTGCAGAGGTATACACAGGTGTTCCGTGCTTCCCCATGCAGGTAGTCCCGTTCATGTCAGTTGGGATGCAGCAGCTACAAGGACACAGCTACTGCTTCCAACTTGACATCTGTGTAGGTGCATGTCCCTGAACTCACACTGTCTGTGTTTGGGGCCATGCATCCACACCTGCATGGATGTCAGACATGTCCTTGTAGCTGCTGTGTCCCAATTGATATTTATAGGACTGCCTGAACAGCGATACAAAGAATACCTGTGAATCTCCGTGCAGGTAAACATGGTCCTCCCCCGCTTCAGCACACACCAACGAATGAGGCAGGAATTATGTACGTTATTATTGTATTCATGTGCAAAAAAGGATTTTAACCACACACCGACCGGCTCCTGTACATATACGTCGGCACTTTGAAGATGGATATCTCGGTAACGGCAGCAGCTGCTGCCACAACCGAGGTATCCATCTTTACAGGAGCCGGTTCTGTGTACGATAATGGTGGTCTCTGCGGTGGGTTCACCGCGAGATCACTGTTATCGGCAGCGGGAGAGGTGCCATGGAGACGAGTGAGGCTAAGATGGCCACCACCCGTCTCCATACCATTGGACGGCTGAAGCAACGTCATTACGTCAGCTCCGCCCACTTTTCTTAAAGGCATATTTTTTTTTATGTCATTTTTTCAAACGGCTTTTTTTTTTTTTTTTCTTCTTTTTTTTGCATCTTAGTCCAAATATGAGATCTGAGGACTTTTTGACCCCAGATCTCATATTTAAGAGGACCTGTCATGCTTTTTTCTATTACAAGGGATGTTTACATCCCTTGTAATAGGAATAAAAGTGACACCATTTTTTTTTTAAACAGTGTAAAAATTAAAAAATAAATATTGTGAAATAAATAATAAAAAAAAAAAAAAAAAAAAACCCCGTCCCGACGAGCTCGCGCGCAAAAGCGAACGCATACGCGAGTAGCGCCCGCATATGAAAACGGTGGTCAAACCACACATGTGAGGTATCGCCGCGACCGGTAGAGCGAGAGCAATAATTCTAGCCCTAGACCTCCTCTGTAGCGCAAAACATGCAACCTGTAGAATTTTTTAAACGTCGCCTATGGAGATTTTTAAGGGTAAAAGTTTGACGCCATTCCACGAGCGGGCGCAATTTTGAAGCGTGACATGTTGGGTATTATATTTCACAATATAAAAAAAAATTGGGCTAACTTTACTGTTGTCTTATTTTTTTATTCAAAAAGTGAATTTTTTCCAAAAAAAGTGCGCTTATAAGACCGCTGCGCAAATGCAGTGCAAAAAAAAGTATTTCAATGACCGCCATTTTATTCTCTAGGGTGTTAGAAAAAAAACAATAAATAATGTTTGGTAATTTTCTAGCAAAAAAAAAACTGTTCTAAACATGTAAACACCTAAAATCCAAAACGAGGCTAGTCCTTAAATGGTTAATGTGTTTTTTTTTTTTTTTAGAAAATAGAGATTTTATAAACATTTGCGCAAATATCACAATGTCTTAAAAGTAAGCAGCACCTTCTTTTTATTCTACTGGGCATGTGCTTTTAGAAAATACAGTAAAGCGAGTAACTTAGTCTGCAAGTGTTTTACAAGACGAGCAAATTTTTTTAATAAATTTTAACTTGATAAACGAGTGATATCTTGCAATACGAGTAGCAACTGAGTAAAAGCCTGCGGTCACACTGGGCAAGATTTAAAGCTCGACTTCAACCACTACTTCAGCACTACATCTGTGAGATTTGTAACGATTTGATATGACTTAGAGGAGTCATATACTGTAGCTGCTTTTAACATTAGGGCACTTACCTGTCCAGGGAGCCCGCAATGCCGGCAACCCAGCCGATCTTTGGATCGACTCCCGGGTGCTGCCGCTGCCATTCCTGGTAAGGGAACCCTAGTAGTGAAGCCTTTCAGCTTCACAGCGGGTTCCCTACTGCGCATGCGCAAAGCGCGCTGTGGCTTCTAAGTGGCCCGGGAGCAGGGGAAATAGGAGGGGGCTGAACTTACTGGAGATCGGTCTGGGGGAGCGGGGAAGGGGACCTGTCAAAAACAGATCCCAGTTTCCCCCTCCCCTCTGAAAGGTACCATATGTGGCAATGGAGGGGGGTAGGAAGCGTATAAGCGAGAGTTCCACATATTGCTACGTGTGCTAAAGCGGAGGAGGACCATGTTTTAAGAGGAGGACGGTCTATGTGGACAGCTTTACTCGGATGCCTGCATACTTAGATGTGCCTGTCTTAATCATCAACCATGTGAGTTGCTACATTTACTAAATGTAACCATATTGCTACACTTAGAGGCACCTCTCTTCACTTTTATACTCTGTAGCTCCTGCTAGATTCTGCTTTATGCATTCCCTATTGACACTTTTTTTTTTTTTGTATTTGTGGAAAAAATCATCTGAGTTTCCATTATTTCTTATGGGGAAATTTGCTTTGATGTACGAGTACTTTGGATTACAAGCATATTTCCAAAACAAATTATGCTAACAATCCAAGGTTTTACTCTATATGGTTTGGGGGGGGTCTTTTACAAACTCTGAAAACTAAGTGAAAAATTAAAACCTCCAGATTTTTAGGGATATTTTTGCGTACATTAGATTTTTACCATTTCGCAAAAAGGCGCAATTTAAAATTTACAAATATTTGTTATTTATTAACGCAATACAGGTTTAGCTTTTATATTTAGTAGGAATGTAGCAGAAATTTTGAAAAAATTGTTGTTTGTATCTGATAATGTATTTTTAGCGAAAATATTGATTTGATAAACATTTGCGCAAATATTGTGGGACCTTAAAATTGGTAGCACCTTCTTTTTATCCTACTGGTCATGTGCTTCCAGAAAATATATGGGTTGGGAGGTCTTTTACAAATTCTGAAAGCTGTAAGGGAAAAAAGGAAAACCTTCACATAAATTTCACAATTTCGCAAAAAGGCACAATTTAAAATGTACAAATATTTGTTATTTATTAACTCAACACAGGTTAAGCTTTTATATTTAGTAGGTATTTAAACATCTGCGCAAATATTGCGGGCCTTAAAAATCAGTAGCACTTCTTTTTATTCTACAGGTGAGGTGCTTTCAGAAAATATATGGTTTGGGTGTCTTTTACATACTCTGAAAGCTGTAGGGGAAACAATTATTTTTAGAAAAATTTGGATATTCACAATTTTACGTAGGTTTGATTTTCACCATTTAGCAAAAAGGCACAATTTACAAGTTACAAATACTTGTTATTTATTAACTCTATACAGGTTAAACTTTTATATTTAGTAGGAATTTAGTAAAATTTGCTGTGTTTTTATCTGCTAATAATGATTTTAGAGTATTTTTAGCGAAAATATTGTTTTGATAAACATTTGCGGAAATATCGTGGGACCTTAAAAATCAGTATCATCTTTTTTTTTATTATTATTATATTGTTTTTGTGCTTTAAGAAAATATATGATTTGGGGGTCTTTTACAAACTCTGAAAGCTATAAGGGAAAAATAAAAAAAGCAAAGGAAAAATTGCAAAAATGGTCCAGCCAGCTGAGTTTAAAAGTGGAGCCTGGCAGAGAAAGGGTTAAAATGGCAACCATCATCAGAAAGACGTGGAAGAAAACGGAAAACTACCATTTGAATGGATCTAAGAATAGCCAAATTGACAAAGACTCAGCCAATGATTAGCTCCAGGATGTTCAAAGAAGGTATAACGTTACCTGTAAGTACTGTAACATTTAGAAGACGCCTATGTGAAGCCAAGCTATCAGAAAGAAGACCCCCCAGAGTACCATTGTTGAAAAAATGACTTGCTGAATTAGTTACAACTTGCCAAAAAACGCATTGACTGGCATAAAGAGAAATGGCATAACATTTTGTGGACTGATGAAAGCAAGCTTGCTCTTTTTGGGTCTAGGGGCCACAGACAGTTTGTCAGACGACCCCCAAACACTGAATTCAAGCCACAGTACACTGGGAAGACAGTGAACAATGGTGGCGCAAGCATCATATGGGGATGTTTCTTACACTATGGTGTTAGGCCTATTTATCGCATACCAGGGATCATAATACATCAAAATACTTAGAGGTCATGTTGCCTTATGCTGAAGAGGAAATGCATTTGAACTGGGTGTTTCAACAAGACAACGACCCCAAACACACCAGTAAGCGAGTACCAGCTTGATTTCAAACCAACAAGATTAACATAATGAAGTGGCCAGCCCAATCCCCAGACCGTAATCCAATAGAAAACTGCTGTTTCTGAGGTAAAACCAAGAAATGCAGATGAATTATGGAATATAATGCAATCGTCCTGGGCTGGAATACACAGGTGCCAGAAGTTGGTTGACTCCATGCAACACAGATGTGAAGCAGTTCCCATAACAGTGGTTATACAACTAAATATTAGTTCAGTGATTTACAGGAAAGCTACATCTTTAAGCATTTTTCAGTTTCAGTAAATGTTTGAGTTTGTAAAGAAAAATGGAGACACTACTATTTTTTGGAAAAGCCTAATATTTCTTTTTCTTCACTTTCTATAAAGTAATGACAAATTTGAAAATGTTTTCTTCATGTTTTGATTTGGAATGTGTAGTGTTCCAAATGCATTGGAGTGTATGGAAATAAAAGCTAGTATAAGGATTTTGAGCTTTACTTTTTTAAACACACTGCTATTATTTTGAACATAACTGTATATAGACATGCTCAGTGGATCCTTGGTTGCCTGAGCAAAAATTCCTAGTTTTCAGAGCTCCTGTGTGCCTAGTGTTTCATGTAGTTAGTATCTGACTTCCTGTGTACTGACCCCGGCTTCGTCTTCCGTTTGTGCTCGTCTCCCGCCCATCCTGACCTCGGCTCTTTCCCATAACCTCTTGTGTCCTGGCTTCAGCTTGCTGCAAGTCTATCCCCATGATCGGGGGTCCTGGTGAAGAAGCTGGCTGGGGCTTAGACTCCGCGTCCTGATGGGAACCCCCGGTTTGGATTCTACAAGGGCTCAATATCACTGAAACCTGATACCTTCTCTGATAGCAATGGCAGAAACCAGGCACAAGGGAACTGCAGCAAAAGCTAATCCAAACATTCGCTCTGCCAAAGGACTGCAAAACAAACTGCTCAGGAGCAGTAATCTATTTTAACACTGATCACTGTGTTCGATTCTTGCTCTCAGTCTAGCAACAAGTGGCCCACCTGACTTTTTTGTAATCATGTCACAATTTCTCAGGTATTAGAATTCAATACAACCATCGCTATCCAAAGTGCAAAAGCACCAGGCTCTTTCTCCACCCTCATGGCCTCTACTGGAGTCCGAAAGTGTAAAGCATCTAGAGCAGGGGTCTCCAAACAAAGGGTCAGTCTACTGTCCTTCAGACATTAGGAGAGCTGGATTGTGGCCAACGGGGGTAGAAAATGTCCTGAGCCCACCATCAGTGAGAATATGGCCTCAGGGTTGGTGGTCAGTAAGAGGAGTAGTGCCCCATTATTGGTATTAGTAGGAGGAATAGTATCCCATCATTGGTATCAGTGGAAGATATAGTGCCCCATTGCTGGTGTCAGTGGGAGGAATAGTACCCAAAGGGTCGGATAAAAGCTAGCAAAGAGACACATCTCGCCCTCGGACTGCAGTTTGGAGACCCCTGCTCTAGAGGATGCAGACATTGAGAGGAATGAAGGGGACCCAGAGATGGTGTTAGAGGAGACCACAGAAGATAAAGGAACAAAAAAGAAGCGCCACCTAAGTGCAATAAGTTAAGTAAGATTTTAATGACACAGTAATTAATGCACTTACAGGAAGGTGAATAAAATCAGGCTCATCTGTGCTGTGGGCACAAGGTGCAGTCCAGTCGCTGGTCCATCCTAATCCACGAGGAGGTGGTCGTGGGAGACAAGATGTGCAGTCTTTTCCTGTGGCCACCAGGAAGACAGCCAGGTCCGACGTGGAACGCAGGTGAAACACAGGCGATGACGTCAAAGGAAGCAGAACCAGGGGAAGCAACAAAGGAGGAAGTTCTGGAGAGAACAAACAGGCTACGCGCTCGGAGTCTACTGCTCCTTCTACAGGCCTATGGAGGTACTGCTGGTGAGGAGCTATTTATGTGCCAAGCTGCCTGTGGGACAACAGCAGTACCTCCATAGGCCTGTAGAAGGAGCAGTAGATTCCGAGCATGTAGCCAGTTTGTTCTCTCCAGAACTTCCTCCCTTGTTGCTTCCCCTGGTTCTGCTTCCTGTGACGTCATCGCCTGTGTTCCACGTCGGACCTGGCTGTCTTCCTGGTGGCCACAGGAAAAGACTGCACATCTTGTGTCCCACGACCACCTCCCCGTGGATTAGGATGGACCAGCAATTAGACTGCACCTTGTGCCCACAGCACAGATGAGCCTGGTTTTATTCACCTTCCTGTAAGTGCATAAATTGCTCTGTCATTAAAATCTTACCTAACTTCTTACACTTAGGTGGCACTTCCTTTTTGTTCCCTTGTCTTCCTTTTATAGAGCTGGCTTCTCTCTAAGGATAGCTGCCGCCCACCATCATTTCCTTTTAGGATCTGCCATTGTTTAGCTTAGCATATGGACTAATGAACTGTGACTGTTGCATGTATAGAGGTACACATATCTCTGCACTTACAGTTTTCCTTTTTGTATAATGAGGCCACAGAAGATATTTCACCCCCAGGCTCCTATCCACCTGATGTTGCGGCTTCACACAATATGCTTGCCAGTGTAGATATACTCACTTGTGCTGTGCACACAAGGACTTGGCATTGTTAACTTGATTCTTCTCTATCTAGTCATGCCCATTTTAGTACTAAGAGACCAGCTAAGTCTAAAAAGACATTTTATGTTCATGAACAAATAGAATGAGTAATCTATGTTCAAACCTGAAAAGATTTTCACATCATCAATAATTTTTGATAATCACTGTCCAGTGGAAAAAGAGTCAATTGGACTGTTCCCCGTAGTTGACCCATTTCCATTTCTCTTACATTCATTGACGAACACAGCTCTTCATATTCTCGACCATAGGCAGAAAAATTAGCTTGGCAATGCCTATGGGCAGTCCTAGCTGGTATAAAACCCCTCTGCTATAGGCATCCAGTTTTTTTCTGCTTGGTTTCAGAAGTAAGGACCTAGCTCTTTGCTGGGACCTTTGGTTCGATCCATCTTTTTTAATTTTTTTAATTTCCAGTTTTTTATTCTGCTGAGATCTGCAATGAAGTCCTGGGCTGGGCAACGGGCTGGATGATCTAGATCCAGGTCACCCCCGTCTTGCCATCGAGCGCGTGCAGAACAACAGCTAAGCGCTAGGTTGGCCGTGACACAGCCACGCCTAAGTCAGGGGCAGGCCAGTGCGTTAAACGTTCACATAGGGACACATATGACCATGCTCCAGTGTCCATGTCACAGTGCTTCCCTGGCCAACAGCCCCCCCACTTCAGTGGTGAGGCGGATCTGCCTGGAGCGGTGCCTGTACCTCCGTGGTTTGGCAAGTATAGTTCCCCCCACTCCTCCAGGTGCGGTGGGGGGCGGACGCAGGTACTCCCTGATGGTCGGACCTGCGGGTTCACTTACTTCCACCTAGGCCCCCCCAGTTTGCTGCTGGGTTACCTTATGGCCCCCCTGCCCTCCCCCTTTCACTTTTGGGTTCCGCTTTGGTCTTTGTGCCTAGGTGGGTTCTCCTTGAGAACTGCTGGGCACCGTGGTCCCTGTTCTGCTCTCCTGCAGACAGAGCGTATGTTTTCTGTGGCGGGAGAGTGCTAGGGACCGCTGGATCCCCCCTGTGGTCCGCATGGCGGGCTTTCTCCTGCGGGGGTGGTGTTAATCTTCCCTGAGGTCTGTTCACCTTGTGGTACTGGGTCCAGGTGGCCATTTTGTTGTAGGCTGGGCTGCTGCTGTTTCTCTTCCCTCGCTGGGCTCTGGATACGGCTCTGCATATGGCGACCATGTTTTCGGGGCCTGTAGTCTTTTCTCCTGGCAACCATTTTCTTGTAGGCAGCCATTTTCCAAAGGCCCGACTGGTTTAGGATGCTATAGAAAGCAGGGATGCAGTGGCCATGCTTTTGGAGCCACGCGGCGGTGGGCTGCTCTTACTGTTGGCCCCTCCTTGTGGTCTCCCAGGCTTCCTCTTCCCAGGCACTCTGCATGTGGGCTCTGCTGGCTCTTCTGGTGCCTGGTCCAAATGAAAAGTACTCCAGGTGTAACTGATACATCCACTGGAACACACGCCTGAGTGCTAGCCCAAGCTCGCCTCGGTGGTAAATTGTCAAAATAAAAAAAGGCTGCTCCTCACATGGGCTCCAAGTAAAGTTTATTGGAATATTTGTGTTTATACTTGTATGTTTTGATTTAATCATTGATCAAGGTTGTCACCTGCCTTTGATGGATGTGTCCCTAGCACCTGTATAGGGGATGGATCTATATAAACATGTATCAGTTAGGCATGTCTTTGTAATGAATAAGCACATTTCTGTTGTGTGAAACGCATCTACCTTGACCACTGCTGGTGTCCTCTGGTGTCATTTTGGGTATTTCCATATTCACCAAGTGAAACATTCAAACAAAATGAAAAAAATCAATAAAAGAAAAAAAAACAAATCATAAATGAATCCATGCAAGATGATAAATATTGCATGTTTTCAATGAAAAAAGACATTGGGTAAACACTAACAAACTAGAATTAAAAGTTCATAATATATGACTACAGATGCACACTAAATGATGCATGTGGAAGCATATTGTACAATGTGACAGCTCTGATTATATGTAAAGTCGCACAAGGCCAAAAATATCACATCCACGGGTGGGCGGTAAAAGTTGGGGAAAATATACTAAAGTTCCATCAACCCTATAAGGTGGTAAATATACCAGTTACCACGCCGTCCAGTACCATGTTTACACGGACGACACTCAGGTTTACCAGAAGATTCCTAGGAACCAGACGGCTAATGCCACCCTTGCCAGTTGTTTGGGGGCCAACAATACATGGATGTCTGCCAACTTCCTGAAACTTAATGGGGGCAAAACTGAGGTGATCATCTTCAGTGATCTGGCCACCCCCCCAGTTATTCCTTCCTTGGTCCTGCTCCGGAGGCAGCCCCCCAGGTCCGTGATCTGGGATTCGTCCTAGATTCAGGTTCAACTCTGGCTCCTCAGGTGTAAAAAGGTTGTCAGTGCATGTCACTGGAAGCTAAAACTCCTGAGGGGGTTGTTTAAATATCTGGATATCTCGGACAGAAAAACTGTCATCTGTGCCATGATAGGTAGCTGCCTAGACTACTGCAACTCTCTGTATTTGGGATTGCCAGAGATGCTAGTGCAGAAGCTACAACTTACTCAAAATGCTGTGGCTAGGCTGCTCATGGATGTCCCATTGAGGGATCATATCACCCCTGTCCTCCGCGCCTTGCATTGGCTGCCGGTCCACTATCGCATCTTATTTAAGGTAGGATGTATTATGATTAGGGGTACAACGGATCGTCACCGATCCCTGATCCGAACGGTTCAGCCTGTTCGGATCAGCACACATGCGCTCCGCGGAGCGCGCCGCCGCCTGGGCCTTAGGAAAGGCCGCGGCTTCGGCCTAGCTCCGGAGTGGCGGCCATCTTGGTACACCCGGCGGCTGTTTACCACGTGATAGCTCCATCAAATCACTCCGTACAGAGCGATCACTTGTGAACAAACCAGCGTCATGTCATGACGCCGTTTCCTCTCTCTCCCCTCTGTGTACTGATCTGTACAGTGGAGAGGAGAGATCAGATGGCAGCAGTGCCAATACTCTGCCATGCCCTGCCAATACTCTGCAACGCCCTGACAATACTCTGCAATGCCCCGACAATACTCTGCCAATATATTATTATAGTGGGGGAGATTGAGGATATTACAGTGGGGGAGATGACGTGGATATTACAGTGGGGGAGATGACGTGGATATTACAGTGGGGGAGATGACGTGATATTACAGTGGGGGAGATTTTCTTTGTTGATCCGAAAATGATCCGAACCGCGACTCCTGATCCGAAGAACGATCCGAACCGTGAGTTTTTTGATCCGTTGCACCCCTAATTATGATTAAGATTACGAGAGGCCTGGCCCCAAGCTATCTCTGCTCTCGTTTTCATAAACGAGCTCTTGTCAGATCACTCAGATCTACCGGCAGAGATCTCCTCTACATCTCGGTGCCCAAGAAGATCCGGCGTGGTGGTTGGGCCTTCTCCCACCAGGGTGCCGTACTATGGAATAGCCTCCCTGTCAAGCTCCAGGAGGCCCCCTCTATTCCGGTCTTCCGTAGGTTACTGAAGACTTGGCTCTCTTCTACCCTGCTGCCGCTCTGCGCTGCTTCTGGGCCCTCTCTTTCCAGGATCTTTGCTATGCGCGTCGGGACCCTTCGGGGTAAGACCGCGCTATATTAAGATTCAACTCAACCTATGTCCACCATGGACATGTATGAATCCACATGTGGCCAAAGAACTTTTTTTCTTATTTAATTATTTTTACACTGTCCCTTTAAAAAAAAAAAATCTGATCACTTTTATTGCTGTCACAAGGAATGTAAATATCCCTTGTGACAGTAATAGGCAGTGACAGGTAATCTTTATGGATGGATCTGAGGTCTTTCCAAACCCCTCCTTTGCACTTGAGAGTATTCAAAACGCCAAGATCGATATCTTCTCCCACTGCTTGTAATAACAGCCGAGCGGCTGCTTAGCCGCATCGGTTGTTATTACAAGAAAGCCGGCCTTCGGCTCTGAAAAATGGTAGGTGCTGGCATCACCCTGGTACAACCACTTCAGCAAAATGATGTACAGGTACGTGATTTTGTGTGAATTGGTTAAAAAATCTGCTTTCCAGCCTTCCCTTCGCCTGAAATACTTGGACCTTAGAAAATTTTGTATAAAAATTCTCAGAACATTTTCAGAGCATTCATATGTCATTTGCTTGCTTTTAACAATTGGTTTTGGGATGAAGTGACTTTACTGAACGAAAACTACATAAACGGAATTTTCTCATTACTGTGGCCCAAAATGAATGTCTATTTGACCAACTAATGATTAAAAAAGGGAACAAAGGAACTTTCTTTTCCTAAGAATTTGCATTCAAATGTCTACCCATCTATAGACAGCTTATGCAAAGGTCATTCTTTCACAAAACAAACTATCTCTCAGATCTTACACTTGGAACTTAAGGTTAAAGCGATATCCATGAGATTTTCCATGAGAGTACTGGGCTTCATGGTGGCCTCCTTTGAGGTTGTTCCAGTTGCCATCTTCCATTCATGGCCTCTCCAACACAACATCTTGACATGGAACAAACACACAATTTCTCGAAACATCCCTATGCTTCCATCCAGCTTAACAGGAAACTCCTTAGCCTGGTGGATTGCCACCAAGCCAGTCTTAACAATGAGAAAGGCCATTCACTCTGGAACTTGATTGTCAATTACTTATTCATGACTATTAATTAATGGATCAAAGTTTGGCTGGTCCCTGCTGAACCGGCCGAATTTCGATCCACGAATGGCCGGCTTAAGCAGTATAAGAAGCTATTCAACTCCTCAGCATCTAGCTATCACATTTTTGTTAATTTTGCTAATGCCATTGTTGCTCATCTTTACTAGGGATGGGCCGAACATCCCCCCCCCCCCCCCCCCCCGTTCGGATTGCACCAGAACATCTCAAACAGGTGGCAAAAAGTTCTAGCGAACATGCAAACTCTATTAAAGTCTATGGGACATGGACATGAAAAATCAAAAGTCCTAATTTTAAAGGCTTATATGCAAGTTGTTGCTATAAAAAAGTGTATGGGGACCAAGGTACTGCCCTAGGGGACATGTATCAATGCAAAAAAAAGTTTTTAAAACCTTTGTTTTTAAAGCAGAAGTGATTTTAATGATACTTATAATGAAACAAAAATGAAATATTCCCTTAAATATCGTGCCTGGGGGTCTCCTTAGTCTGTCTGTAAAGTGGCACATCTGTGCAATGTATAGAACATGCCGCAGCAATAATTACATTTCTAAAGGAAAAAATGTAATTTAAACTTGCCCGCAGTTGTAATGTATTGCCGGATTCTGGCAACACAGATAAAAAGAAATGAAAAGAAAGAATGTTGTGGAATCCCCCGCAGTCCATACCAGGCCCTTCGGGTCTGGTATGGATTTTAGGGGGAACCCCACGCCAAAGTTAAAAGAACATTTGGCGTGGGGTCCCTCCCAAAATCTATACTTGACCCTTATCCGAGCATGCAGCCTGGCAGGTCAGGAAAAGGAGGGGGACGAGTGAGCGTCCCTCCCCCCCCCGGAAACCATACCAGGCCACATGCCCTCAACATGGGGGGTGGGTGTTTTGTGACCCCCCCACCCCAAAGCACCTTGTCCCCATGTTGATGGGGCAAGGGTCTCTTACCGACAACCCTGGGCTGTGGTTGTCGGGGTCTACGGGTGTGGGGCTTATCAGATCCTGCCCCCCTATGTGAATGGGTATTGGTACATCGCCAAAAATACCCCTAACCCATTTACCAAAAAAAGTGTCTAAAAGTAAGAAACACCATAAACAGTTTTTGACAAGTCCTTTATTAAAAAAAAAAAAAATAAGTCTCCCGATGTAATCCACCATCAATTCATGCCGCCTGCCGACCCGAAAAATAGAAATGTGGCCTGGCCACATAGAGAGGCTCAACATGCAGGGAGCACCATCAGGGGTTCTAGGAGCATATATTACACATCTAATTTCATTCCTACCTATTCCACTTTTGAAGGTCCTGGAGCACCAGGACAGTGGAATTACCCTTAAAATGACCTCATTGTATATTCTATGAGGCATGGGCTGAAGATAGGTCCTCGGGTACTCTGATGGACTGCAGGAAGGAGGGAGTGTTCCTGCTGGCATCATTTTACAATGCGCCGGCAAGGAAGCGGTTAAACTCCATACCAGACCCAAAGGGTCACCCCACGCCATTTTTCCCCAATTTTTAGTAATTTATATTCTTTTTTATAATAACTTTTTTAAACTTTAGCTCTCGGGGAAGCCTTAACGACCTATTGACTGTGTGCTCGGCGGGCGAACATCCCACTAAGTGCCCAGAAAGTTTGGGTGTTAGGTGAGTACCTGAATGGGCAATTGTTTAGGCCAAACTTATACTCGGCCCAAACCATTCGCCCATCCCTAGTAGTGCCTGAACACTGTAACCCCTCACAGTTACTCTTGTTGGGTGCAGGAACAGGCCCTGCTGTTCAAAATTAGAAAAAAAAAATTTGAAATGACATGCACCTATCAAACAGGTGCAGAAAAATTAGGCCTTGGGTGTTGGTGGTGCCTGAACACTGTAACCTCTCACAGTTACTCTTGTTGGGCGCAGTTACTCTTGTTGGGCACAGGAACTGTTGAAAATTTGAAAAAAATGTAAATTACTTGCACCTGTCAAATAGGTGCAGAGAAATTAGGCCTTAGGTGTTGGTGGTGCCCCAAACCAAAAATCTTGTTTGAAGCTAGCATAGTCAAGATTCAGGAATAGGATAAGCAGCATTGGCAGTCTTCAAGAGATCCCAGATCCCTAGCAAATTCAATCAGTTACATCAGCATCAGGGGCTTGATAGCTGCTGTTTACCTAGGACTGATTTATTTTGACAAATGTCAGCCTATCAATGGAATCCATGGACAGGCGCACAATTTGATCAATCACAAACCCTCCAGCAGCACTGAATGTCTGTTCAGAAAGCATGCTGGATGCAGGACAGGCTAGTAGCTCGATTGCATATTGAGCAAGTTCTGGCCAAAGGTCCATCCTCAAGATCCAGTAACCCAGTGGATGCTCAGTTGAAAAGGTCTCGAAGTCTGCTCTTGCCCCTAGATAATCCTGCACCATATGATGCAGACGCTGCCGATGGTTGCATAAACCTAACAGCCCTGGGCGCTGAGGACTAAAGAATTGTTTAAAGGCATCGGTCAGCCGGCTGCATTCTCCACTACTTTTCCTCTGACCAAACAAAGCCTAATGCCCCGTACACACGATCAGACTTTCCGACAACAAAACCGTGGAATTTTGTTCGAAGGTTGTTGGCTTCAACTTGTCTTGCATAAACACGGTCACACAAATGTTGGCCAACAATTACGAACCTGGGAAAGTGGTGACGTACGGCGAGCCGAGAAAAAGGAAGTTCAATAGCCAGTGTGGCTCCTTCTGCTTCATTTCGAGCATGCATGAACTTTTGTGCGTCGGACTCGTGTACACACGATCGGAAATTCTGACAACAAAGTTTTATTGGCGGAAAATTTGAAAACCTGCTAGAAAACATTTGTTGGCAAAAAGTTCAACATCAAATGTTCAATGTAGCATACACACAGTCGGACGTCCAGCCAACAAGCTCACATCCACATTTGTTGTCGGAAAATCCGATCGTGTGTACGGGGCATTAGAAACACATTATCCAGAAAATGGTAACCTCCCAGTGTCTGGCAAGATGTTGAACAATGGAATGTGTAATGTGACAAACTTTGCTTTAATTTGATCATTCAGGTGCACATATTTCACTTTTTGTTTTGTGTGTCTTTGCACACATCAGTTCTTCTTTCCTTTTTTTGAATGCGCATCTATTACTTACTATATCCAAGATGTTGAACAAATTTTTCTTCAAGGCGTCCTGAAGATGTTTCATCCTCTGCGAAGGCAGGATGAGCTCTTCAACTTTACCCTTGTAACGTGGATCAAGAAGGGTTGCCAGCCAGTAATGATCCCATCGCCTTCATACCATGAATCCTCGGGTCCTTTTGCAGGCTTTGCATAATCGGGGAACCCATGCAGCTTCAGTTTGAGGAGGCATGAGATTCTGATTCCTCTGGGTCACCAAGGATAACATTATCAGGAACTACCTCCTCCCAGCAACGTACAACTCCTTGGGTTTCTTGGCACTGAAAACCATCCCATGAAGACTGCTGTATGTTATCCTCTACATCCATGCTGACATCCTCCTCCTCCTCTTCCTCCTGTGTGTTTGTTGGCCCCATAGGAATGGTATCTGCATAAAAAGGGCCTTGAGAGGAAAGGAAGTTCTCCCCTTTCTCCCGCTGTTCTGCTTCACGTGCCCTGTCCATTTTTCCTGGAAGCATGTGCTCCAGCATTAAGACTATAGGGACAGTGTCACTGATGCATGCATTGTTGTGGCTCACCATCCTTGTGGCCTTCTCAAATGGTGACAGGACAGCCCATGCATCCTTTATCAGTATCCACTGGTATGGCAAAAAAAAGCCAAGCTCCCCTGAGCCTGTCTTTGTGCCATACTCACACAGGTTCTCATTGATGGCCCTCTACTGCATTTGCAGCCACTGCATCATTGCCAATGTTGAGTTCCACCTGGTGGGCATGTCACAAATGAGGCGGTTGGTGGGCATGTCACAAATGAGTTGTTGATGAGCAGGTTGAATTCCCATTGAATGTCAACCAGCCGAGCACTGGCATGTACATCTGCTGCCCCAGTCCTTAAATAAGGGTCATCTGTTTTTTCACAGACTGAAAGATTTCACTAATTGAACTCCATACTGCTATTATTTTGAACACGCCCCTTTCAATTAATGATTCAATTATACAGAATCAGCAGCATGCATGTCATGACTGTTGGGTTTCTATTACTCTACTACACCTACTAGTACATTATTTGCCATGTAGAAATATAATTTATACCAAAAACCGTGATTGATCTGGTTAGTAAAGTTGCACTTATTTTGAACACAACTGTATAGGGAAGCAGACAGAGAAGTAACCCAGGTAGTGATAGAAAGGGAAAGGGATATAAATCCACAGTAGAGCAGGCAATGCCCATAGGTTAACAGAGAAGTAGGGGTGCAACGGATCAAAAAACTCAAGGTTCGGATCGTTCTTCGGATCAGGAGTCACGGTTCGGATCATTTTTGGACCAACAAAAAAAAATTTCCCCCACTGTAATATCCACGTCATCTCCCCCACTGTAATATCCGCAATCTCCCATCTCCCCCACTGTAATATCCACGTCATCTCCCCCACTATAATATCCGCAATCTCTCCCACTGTAATAATATATTAGCAGGGTATTGGCAGAGTATTGGCAGAGTATTGGCAGGGTATTGGTGAGCATTGGTGAATATTGGCAAGTATTGTCAGGGCATTGCAGAGTATTGGCACTGCTACCATCTGATCCCCCCCCTCGCCCCCCCCACCCCCCCCAAGATTTGCTTGACTTCATACTGATTCGTGGTATTGACCACTGGAGAAGGATGACAAAGAGGAAGCGAAAACCTATGGAAAAACCTATTGATTCTCAGGAGAGAAACATGGAAAAAATTAGGGATCCTATAATGTGAAGGGAGATAGTCAAGGGACCAGTGAAACAAGGAGCAAATTTCATTTCATCAAGGGTACTCTGAGATTGTAGAAATTTGGGACTCACATGGCGATGACGATCGGCAGCTACTTTGCAGTTAGAAGCTGCCAAATGTAACTTCTTGAAAACATTTGCCAGAGAAAACTGAAGGATCACCGAGCCAATGAGCCACTGGCACCACAGCAGAGATGGTAATGGGAAATGTAACCATGAAAATGTGAGATTCAACAGTGCTGGCATTATCGTGGTTATTGAGGGCAAACTCAGCCCAAGGTAGGTCTACCCAATCATCCTGATGGTACCATTTAACATTCTGGTTGACCCTCTGTCATGGTTCATACCGTGCCATGCAAAAAGGCCAGGCGTGGACACATCCCAGGTGACTCAAGGAGGTATTGAGTCCATGGCTTTCTGTTTACTGATCCTGCTGTATTGCCTCTGAGCCACACCTCAGCTCATTATTCAGCTTGGTTTCCAGCTATGCCTTGTCCTGCATGCAGCACTGGGGAGCTATACTATGGATCTTGCTTTGCAATTAGCACCAGTCACTCCTGGTTCAGCTGAGGCAGTTTTTTTTCAATCAGCTGGGTATAAAACACTGCCTCACCCTGAGGGCTGGGTCAGTTCATTGTCTCTTGTATTAGCAAAGGTTCCTGTTTTCCTGTGTTCTTATTTTTATGTTTCGGTGTTCCAAGACTGACCCCGGCTTCCTACCCTGTTCATCGTTAACTCTGACATCTGAAATCCCTGACTACGGCTTCACCTTGACAATCCTTTGGTAAATTCCCTGTCAAGCCCCCGTGCACAGATTCACACCCCAGGTAGCCTTTTACCTAGTTACCATGGGCTGTGTGTATTTGCAAGGGTGAGCATACATCTCTGCATTATGGACTTCAACCGAGGTAAGCCCTTACACCCTCTCAGTTTGCCCATTTTAGTGCGAGTGAAAGGTCGAGGGGAAGTCCAACTTGATTCCAAAGGATATGGCCAGAGCTCTCCATAAGCGAGCTGTAAATTGAACTCCTCCATCAGAGACAATGTGCGAGGGCATACCATGAAGACGCAAGATTTCCTTTATGAAGATTGAAGCCAGGGTGACAGCTGAAGGTAGTCACAAAAATGGAGTTAAGGGACACATTTTGAAAAACCTGTCCACAACCACCCAGATGACAGGATGACAGTGGATTCTGCTGCGAAGTGATA
The DNA here is from genome assembly GCF_042186555.1 of Aquarana catesbeiana. Taxonomy (NCBI): domain Eukaryota; kingdom Metazoa; phylum Chordata; class Amphibia; order Anura; family Ranidae; genus Aquarana; species Aquarana catesbeiana. The sequence continues at coordinate 187,194,005 of NC_133334.1, forward strand.
TGACATATGCCACTTTAGAGCAGTCAGTGGGAAAATGGTGGGCCACTAGATGGAATTGAATTGAAAACCGATTGATGAACCCCCGGCAAGCTTTTGGATAACCAGAAAAGCAAGGTGGCGGAGGCAGCGGAGTTCTGTGAGACTGTCAGGCACAAGAGGAACAATGGAATCCAAAACAGCAGAAACCAGAGCAGGAGTAGGAATGGAAGGAGAAGGAGTGGTTGCAACTTGCAAATGCTCCAAATGGGAGGAAAATTTCTGTAAGCATTGCATGATCCACCCTTGATAGACCTGCTGGACGTCAACTCTGCACCAAACACTGAAGATGTTTAGGTAAAGGCTGTGGTGACTCAGGGGAGCTCATGGCCTGAGCGAACTGTCAGGTTGTAGTGATAGTGAGCCCTTGTAGAATGCCAACCCGGGATACCCCTCAGGGTACGGAGTCTAAGCCCCAGCCTGCTTCTTCACCAGGGCCCCTGATGGTGGGGATGGACTTGCAGAAAGCTGGAGCAAGGTCGCAGCCCCCAGGTATGCCCAGCTGATGATACAGAGACCACTCATGTATGAGGAGTACAGATAGCAGGAGACAGAAGAGGATTTGGGAAACAAGCCGAGGACAGGGAGGGCGGCAGACGAGCACAAGCGGAAGACTAAATGAACATTAATGTTGAGGGCATGTGGCCTGGCACGTCCCCCCCCTCCCTACACTGCCTGAATATAGATTCTGCACTGAATATCTAATCTACACTAAATGCAGAGTATATAGTAGGCTGAATATATATATATATATATATATATATATATATATATATATATATATATATATATATATATATATATATATTCTCAAATACACTGCCCGCACGCCACAAACTAAGCTGCCTAATCTCTCTTCATTCATTACACTATACAGCTGCCGTGTAAGCAGCAGTCATATATTGTGGGGCGTCGACTTGAGCCTGAGCCATGATTGGCCAAAGGCACCCTGCCTTTAGTCAATTATGGCTCTCTCAGCAGAGCGCGCTGTGACTGGCCAAAGACAATCATCATACAGCAATGCACTACGAGCTTGCAGTGCATTATGGGGCGTTCCCCGGCTCTCGAATTTCAAATGCCCCATATTTTTGGTTAATTTTAGAACGAACACGCAATGTTCGAGTCGAACTCATATATATTTTTAAACGTATAAATGCACACTATTCAGGAAATACATAAACCGTGTAAAGCGAGTAGTGGAGTATAGGAGTATGAGTATAGCGTATATTTGCTTTGAGGCTACCTTAACGTCCCTGTGTTAACTGTTCATGTCACTGCTCCCTTTACCATCACAGGCTTTACCTGTGATGTTACCATTTAAATGGACCATGGCCCTGGACCCTTATAGCACCCTGCGGCTAACTCATCGAGTTTCACCAAAAGTTATGGAGAGCACCAAATCCGGTTCCCAAAGACACATTAAAGACTGCCCCCATGGTGTGGGGTCCTGCACAGCTTCAAAGTTTTATTGATTTGCTTGTACCTTTTCTATTCTGTACCAGCAGACCATGAAAAATTTATTAAAGAAGATGATTAAACTAGTTAAGCTAAGAGTGTGTAGTCCACCACCTTCGAACACTAGCCCCAAAAAAAAAAAAAAAACCTGAGGATTCACGCACAGAGGTAGGATTATAAGGGGGCCCAGAGGTCATGTTCTCAAAAGCTTTTCTGGTGCCCAATCACCTGACCATACCAGCCTGGGTCTCAAACTTGCTTCCTGTACTCAGGACCTGCCCATGGCGCAGCCACGGCTGCTGGTTTCCCTACTCTCTGCCACAGGGATGTAGATAAGGGAGTGAGGGTTAGGGCGGGGTCTGAGCCCCCACCCTAAGCACCCTGCCCAAATTGCCAGTTAGTACCTGCTGCAGTATGGAGCTGTGCCACTCAGCCTCAGCAATCAGATCTGTAAGAGAATATAGGCTGAGTGGCAGTGTGGTCCCTAGACTTCCCCTCCTCTGTTCTTGCCCTCCTCCTTCTCTGCAAGTCTAGGCCTGGGGGCGGGGCACGCATGTGATTGGTTGCTAAGACATCAGTAGTCCTAGCAACCAATCACATGCTTGCCCTGCTCCCAGGCCCCGACACTCAGAGAGAGAAGAGGGCAAAAACGGAGGTGGGGGAAGTCTGGGGACCTACCCTGCCAGGGAGTGAAGGCCGGACTGGAGGCCGTAAACTGGGACACAGGGTGGGCTCTGCAGGGATGTTTCAGGCTGACCAGCGGCACAGAGGGACTCAGATGAGCTGAATATCCTGCTGCTGGTACCTGCAAAACTGTCTTCCCACCACCTCACCTACTGCCTCACCCACCCATACCGCCTCACATACCACTACACTTTCCCTCTTCCAGGTATAGCACCTCCCTCCATCCCTTCCTAATCACTGCCCCTGCCTGTCACCCACCTAACCCCCACAGGTTATAGCAACTCCAACCCACCTCCCCCTCATTCCACCTCTCACCTACACCTTCCTCCCCAGTCAAAGTACCTTACACATGCCTCATTCTGCCCTGCTTTTATGCTGGAAGTGTATTAGTCTGATGACCAATGAAAAAATGCACTCCCTATGTGGTTGGTATCTTCTTACATTTGTTATTAAAGTGATATTCCTGCCTAACCATAACTATTCTCAAAAGTGTCCAACCCCCCCACTTACTACTGACCCCTAAAATCTGCCCCACTTACTACGGACTCCTGAACTATGCATCTTTTACTACTGACTCCTGAAATCTGTGTCCCTTTATGCCACGGCCAATATTCTGCACAATAAGAACCACACCCAATATTAATGCAAGCAGCTCTTTTTTTCACAGCCAGGAGACTTATAATTTTGAAAACAGGCCCACTGCTTTCAGAACACACCCCCATAGCCAAACTTACTGAGCAGTGCAAGAGGCATCATCTTGCAGTTTGAGAGCTGACCCCCCCAGGAAAAACAAATATCTACGGCCCTTCTTAACACTCCGATGGCTTCACCACACACTGTGCTGACGTTCCGTATACTGCTGCAGGATTGGATTTTGTTAGCTGGAGACTAAGCCATCTACTGCAATCTTCAGCCAATCCTTGAAGAAGAGGTATGCAATCAATTAGGTGCCGCAACATTACTTCCTCCCACCTCCCCGGTCAGTCTCCACACGGAGCTAACTTTGGCAAGAAGGTGAGAAAGCATCCCTGCATTTGACGATATGTTAGGAAATGTATCAGTAATTGGACTGCAAATCATATGCTTTTTTAATAGAATAGTATCATCATGGGGGGTATAAGTAGCTAGTTTTGCCTAGGGCGCAAAATAGTCTAGCACCGGCCGTGCCTGTACTGTAAGATAAAGATAGTTTAATACATTGCAGCTTACCAACTTTCAAATGCGGTCGCTGCATTAGATTTCTTTTTTACCTTTATTTTCACCAGCAATCCGGACACTAAGCCAATTTTTTTTCAACTTCCTAACAGACCAAGCTGTCCAGAAAAGGTGGCAGGTAGAGGGTTGAGACAAACCATTTAACACTGAGAGGGGTACATACAATGGTTGGCTTTTATTATTATTATTGGTACTTATATAGCGCTGTCAATTTACGCATCGCTTTACATATACATTGTACATTCACATCGGTCCCTACCCTCAAGGCGCTTACAATCTAAGGTCCCTAACTCACATTCATATACTAGGGCCAATTTAGACAGAAGCCAATTAACCTATCAGCATGTCTTTGGAGTTATTACCGTATTTAAAATCTTTATCCCATAAAGAAAAAACTAAATATTGCCGCGACTGCCTAAAAAGTGTTAGCTAGAGTCCATCTACAGTGCCTTCAAAAGTATTCACCCACCTTGGCTTTTTACCTATTTTGTTACATTACAGCCTTTAGTTTAATGTTTTTTTAATCTGAATTATATGTGATGGATCAGAACACAATAGTCTAAGTTGGTGAAGTAAAATTAGAGAAATATACTATTAATAATAAACTATTTTTCAGAAATAAAAAAACTGATAATTGGCATGTGCGTATGTATTCACCCTCTTTGTTATGAAGCCCATAAAAAGCTCTGGTGCAACCAATTACCTTCAGATGTCACATAATTAGTGAAATGATGTCCTCCTGTGTGAAATCTAAGTGTCACATGATCTGTCATTACATGTACACACCTTTTTGAAAGGCCCCAGAGACTGCAATGCCTAAGCAAGAGGCACCACTAACCAAACACTGCCATGATGACCAAGGAACTCAACAAACAAGTAAGGGACAATGTTGTTGAGAAGTACAAGTCAGTCTTAGGTTATAAAAAAATATTCAAATCTTTGATGATCCCTAGGAGCACCATCAAATCTATAACAACCAAATGGAAAGAACATGGCACAACAGCAAACCTGCCAAGAGACGGCCGCACACCAAATCACGGACTGGGCAAGGAGGGCATTAAACAGAGAGGCAGCTCAGAGACCTAAGGTAACCCTGGAGGAGCTGCAGAGTTCCACAGCAGAGACTGGAGTATCTGTACATAGGACGACAATAAGCCGTACGCTCCATACAGTTGGGCTTTATGGCAGAGTGGCCAGAAGAAAGCCATTACTTTCAGCAAAAAACAAAATGGCAAGTTTGTGAAAAGGCATTTGGGAGACTCCCAAAATGTATGGAGGAAGGTGATCTGGTCTGATAAAACTAAAATTGAACTTTTTGGCCATCAAAGAAAATGTCTGGCACAAACCCAACACATCACATCACCCAAAGAACACCATCCCCACAGTGAAACATGGTGGTGGCAGCATCATGCCGTGGGGATGTTTTTCAGCAGTCAAGACTGGGAAACTGGTCTGAGTTGAGGGAAAGATGGATGGTGTTAAATACAGGGATATTTTTGAGCAAAAATAGGATTTTTATAACAGCTTACCTGTAAAATCCTATTCGTTGAAGTACATCACGGGACACAGAGCCATAGTAATTACTATGTGGGTTATAGGCCACCTTCAGGTGATGGACACTAAGACAGGAAGTCCACTCCCTATATAACCCCTCCCACTACGCGGAGTACCTCAGTTTTTGTAGCAAAGCAATACATGTGTATACCAGAAAGTGGGGAAGGACCTCTGTGTCCTGTGATTTACTTCAAAGAAAAGGATTTTACAGGTAAGCTGTTATAAAAATCCTATTATCTTAATCATACATCACGGGACACAGAGCCATAGTAATTACTATGTGGGATGTCCCAGAGCAATGCCAACTGAGGGGAGGGAGACACAACAGAATTAGGGCAACATGAGACTAGAGGACTTATACTGCTGCCTGCAGCACACTACGCCCAAAGGCGATATCCTCATGCCTTTTTACATTCAACTGATAAAATCTGGTAAATGTATGGACTGAAGACCAAGTTGAGGCCTTGCAGATTTGAACCATGGAAGCTTGGTGATGTACTCCCACGAAGCACTAACAGTCCTAGTGGAGTGCGCTTTGGTTTGAGGGTGGAATACTCCTCGTTAAACCAAAAGCCTGAACAGTTACTTGCTGAATCCATTTAGAAATAGTAGACTTTGATGCTGTCTGTCCTTTTTCTAGGACCTTCAGCCAACACAACAAAACATCCATTTTTCGAATCTGAGCAGTCGCCTTCAAGTAGATCTTGAGTGCTCTCACCACATCAAGAGAATGTAGTAATTTCCCTTCTGTAGAACAGGGTTCCGGGAAAAATGAAGGTAGAACAATATCCTGGTTTGGATAAAAACTAGACACTACCTTCGGTAGAAAGTTAGGATGAGGACGCAATACTACCTTATCCTTGTGAAAAATCAAATATGGCTCTTTTACAAGAAAGAGCAACCAACTCTGATACCCTTGTTGCAGAAGATATGGCTACCAGAAAATTAGTTTCCTTGACAAATTTGCTGTATCGGCTCAAAAAGGCTGTTTTAGCAATGCCCACAGAACTCAATTCAAGTCCCAAGGGTTCAGGGGTGACTTAACCGGAGGATTAAGCTGCGTTACCCCCTGAATAAGCTACGAACCAAAGAATACGAAGCAAGTGGTTGTTAAAATAATACCGATAAGGCCGAAACCTGGCCTTTGATAGTACGCAAGGCCAGCTTAATTTCTAACTCCATCTACAGAAGTCAATTCTACCTATGACATACTTCCTGGGGTGCCAACCCCTGGATTCACACCAGGAGACATATGCTTTCCAGACTCTATAATCTATGATTCTGGAAGCCAGCTTCTCTGCATTAACCAAGGTGAATACCACTGGATCTGACAGCCTACGCTTCTTCAGAATGTGGGTCTCAATAGCCAAACCGTTACATTTAGCGTTTGTAAGGTAAGATGGAATACCGGACTTTGCGAGAGAAGGTCTGGACGTGGTGGTAGGGTCCACGAGTCCCCTACTGCCATCTTTATGATCTCTGCATACCAAGATCTTCTGGGCCATGCCAGGGCCACAAGAATCACAGATTTTCCTTCCTGCTTGATCCTGCAAAGCAGTCATGGAAGCAGCAGAATAGGAGGAAATGCATAAAATCAGTGAGAACTGATTCCCCGGGAATACTAAGGCATCTGTTCCGCATGCTAGCGGATCCCTTGTTCTTTACACAAAGTTGTCGATTCTCTTGTTGAACCTGGACGCAAACAGATCTACGTCTGGGATCCCCCATTTTCGGCGCATTGCCAGGAAGATATCAGGGTGAAGGGAACATTCTCCGGGAAACAACTGCTGGCGATTCAAGTAGTCCGCCTACCAATTTTCTATTCCAGGAATGAAGACTGCCAATAGGCAAGGTACATTGTTTTCTGCCCAAGTTAGGATATGATTCACCTCTCTCTGAGCCGCACGACTTCTCGTGCCCCCCTTGGTGATCGATATAGGCCACTGCTGTGGCAATGTCGAATTGGATCCTGACAGGAAAATTCCATAACCTGAACATCCAGGCCCTCAGGGCCAAGCACGGTGCCTGGATCTCTAAAATGTTGATGGGCAAGGTCACTGTTACCGTATTTCAGGTAACTGGTAGAAAAGTTTTTCCTTCTGCAGATTCTTGGTTATCAACCACCAACTGAGGCTTCGGCGCACCCTAGAGATAGATACATTGGGAAATCTAGAGCTTGGATTTTCTTGTTCTAAGCCGATAGGATACTGTTTTGCAGCAGACTCAAATGAAACTGAGCATAAGGAACGGCCTTGAATGAAGCCACCAGCTTTCTCAACAACCTCATGCAAAGTCGAATATAAGGATTCTATAAAGGAACTGAATCAGTTCCTTTATGGTCCTGATCTTTACTTGGGGCAAGAATACCCTTTTCTGGGCTGTATCAATAATCAGACCCAGGTATTCTAATCTCCTTGATAGTTTTTTTTAAGGAGGATTTCTCTAGGTTGAGAATCCAACCTAGGTATTCCAGGTAGTTGACTGTGGATCATACTTTGGTCTAAGCGGGCTACCGACTGGTCTACCAAGAGCAGATTGTCTAGTTAAGCTATAATTGTTATAGCTTAGACCCTTAATCCAGCTACAGGAGGGGCCAGGACCTTCGTAAATACTGGAGGTGCAGTAGCTAGATCGAAAGTCAGAGAAACAAACTGAAAATGAAGATTTTCCACCTCAAAACGTAGATATTTCTGGTGAGCTGGAAATATAGGTACATGGAGGTATGCATCCCTGATGTCTATTGACGCCAGAAGTTCTCCACCTTGTAGGCCGGGGACCACTGATCGGATTGACTCTATGCGAAAAGATCGGATATTCAGGAACTGGCTTAGATCTTTGAGATCTAGAATGGGTCTGACATACCCATTTGGTTTTGGTACTGTGAAAAGGTTTAAATAGACTCACAAATGCCTGCTCCTGCATGAGTACCACTAAGATCAATTTTTTTGAGACAAAGGATGGTCCCATGCACAAATGCAGAGGTACTACCAGAAGAAATCGCATTCACTGCTTGAGCAAATAGTCCAGTAACTGTCGCTTCTATTAACGCTCAGCCTGATGCTTCAGTAAATGTGCCAAAGGAATGCCCGTGTCATCACTTACATGCCCCTTTTTAGTTTTTGTTGTCTCTCCGACAGCTGCAGTCAGCAAAGAATGGGCCTCCGATTGAAAGGGAACGGCGTGTGCGTGAGGGGAGGGCGGCGAGGAGGAGGGCTGTGACAAACCGCCATACAGAGGCGGTGGAGAACGGAGCTGCATCTGCCGATCGTTCTGGCTTCTCCCTCTATTAAGAGAGAGCGGGAGAGCTTTTGTCTGGGTGGCGGGTGTTTTTAGAAAAAAATCCCCCTCCCCAACATCTTACCGGAGTCCTGTGACTGCTAGCCGGAAGAAGCTGCAGCTTCTGCTGACACAGCATGATCTGAGAAAGCATGACAAGGTATGTGCTCTATACAGCCCCCAGTGGTGACTTTTAGGCATGACAACATTTACTTTTTAAAGGAGACAATTCATAAGAAACTTTAAAATTCCTTAGAAATCTCCGCTTACCTTTCCCGCCGCAGGCAATTCTGTGGTAAAAGCAACAGACCCAATCTTCACCCCTCACAATGGGCTCCGTTTAAAAAACCTTCAGGAACTGGGGCCCCTTTTTATCGGGGGATCCGCACTCCTGGACCCGTAATAGCACCCGGCCAGAAAAAACTTATGGCTGAAAAAACCAAAAGCACTGGATCCCGGGGTCCAGCTCTCTAGAAAGAGAAGCGTTACGGGCTAAACCTCTTTTCTTCTGCCACGAGGCCCAGGTACCATTCAATTCGGCCTAAAAAGACACTTTGAATAGATCCAGCAGCATAGCTAGCCCCAGCAAGGATTGCTCCAGTGGAGCTCAGCACAGCACATCTTTACTCGTGACCAACACCTTAGACACTGGCTGAAAAAAACTGAGGTACTCCCAGTAGTGGGTTAAGATTGGACTTCCTGTCTTAGGGTGTGCCAGTGTCCATCACCTGAAGGTGGCTTATAACCCACATAGCAATTATTATGGCTCTGTGTCCCGTGATGTACGATTAAGAAACCTGTATCACTCTGTGTGTGATTTGAAGCTAGGACAGAGGTCCACCTTCCAGCAGGACAATGACCCCAAACACACTGCTAAAGCAACACTTGAGTGGTTTAAGGGGAAACATGTAAATGTGTTGGAATGGCCTAGTCAAAGCCCAGACCTCAATCCAATAGAAAATCTGTGGTCGGACTTAAAGATTGCTGTTCACAAGTGCAAACCATCCAGCTTGGAGGAGCTGGAGCAGTTTTGCAAGGAGGAATGGGCAAAAATCCCAGTGGTAAGATGTGGCAAGCTTATCCAAAGCGACTTGGAGCTGTGATAGCTGCAAAAGGTGGCTCTACAAAGTATTGACTTTAGGGGCGTGAATAGTTATGCACATTGACTTTTTCTGTTATTTTGTCCTATTTGTTGTTTGCTTCACAATAAAAGAAAAAAAAAATCTTCAAAGTTGTGGGCATGTTCTGTAAATTAAATGATGCAAATCCTCAAACAATCCAGGTTAATTCCAGGTTGTGAGGCAACAAAACACGAAAAATCCCAAGGGGGTAAATACTTTTGCAAGGCACTGTAAATTTGTCAGTGCATCTACCCTCTTCACAGGCTGACAACGTTGCTGTCCAAGAGTGGTTCAATTGCTCCTCCACAGAACAGAGCCACCCTAAGTCAGGAAGTGTGTTACTGGCCAGCTCAATCACCAGATTAAAAAAAAAAGGAAACTGAAGCAGGCATCCTTGAACATTAACCCTTTGCCGCCAGGCGGGGGGGGGGGGGGTGACACTCAATCTGATGGCTGCAGTCACCGGGATTGCGTGTGAAACTGACAGGCAGACTTCTGCCCGTCAAGTGAGAGCATTCGGGCGGTTCCCGCCACGCACCTCGCCATGCTTACTGGGCTCTGCATGCCCATCGGCGGGCCCGATATCTCCATGGCAGGTAGAGGGGAATGAGAAGAGCGGACATAAGTCTGCTCTCCTCCCCTTCTTCTTGTGACCTGGACAGCGACATCTCTAATGGCACTTCCGGGTCAAGCTCTCTGTGTCCCGGACTCGCTTTGCCGGAAAATAATGTTTTGCAATGCGATCTGCATTGCAAAACATTCAGTGGAGCATAGGGGAGACATGCAGGGTCTTTTAGAACCTGCACATCTCAACAAAGAGTACCTGTCACCTAAAAATCATCACATAGGGGACAAACAGTCCCCTATGTGATGAAAAAAAAAAGTTAAGTAAAATAAAAAGTTACACCCAAGCACATTAAATCCCCCCCATAAAAAAAATTGAGGCCCTCTCACCCCCACATATACACACACACAAACGTAAATGCATGCGCCAGGGGGCCTACGCATGAAACCGTTGATTGCAATACATGTTACATATCGCCACCCACGCCAGAGTGAGAGCAATAATTCTAACACCAGACCTCCTCCGTAACACTAAACTATACTTATAGGGGGCTTTTGAAGCGTTACTTATAGAAAATATAGGGTGCTGAAGTTTGACGCCATTTCACGGCCACACAAAAATTTAAGGTTTGGCATGTTGGGTATCTTCTTACTCGGCGCAACCTCGTCTTTCATATTTTACCAAAAATTTGGGCAATTTATTGCGTTTGTTTGCCCTACAAATTCACGTAGTGTGTTTTTTACTGAAATTTTGCGTTTCCTAGAACTTTGCGATAATATCGTGTGACATAAAAAATTGCAACTACCTCTATTTTATTCTCTAGGCTATCTGCTTTCAGAAAATATATAATATTTGTGGGTTTTGTGTAATCTTCAGACCTAAAATGATTTTTTAAACATGTGCAAAAAACGGCTCTGGCAGCGAAAGGGTTAAAGGATTGTTAGCTTAAATATATTAAATTCTTGTTTAAGGGTTTAAAAGAAGGGGGGTCTGCCACAGGTAAAGTCATAGCGTTTTTAAGGAGGACATTGAGGGGTCTGCCATAGCAGAGGAAAAGTATTCCTTAAGAAAACCCTCTGCCAACAAATATAAAGCAGAAAATCATTTAAGGACTGGAAAGGACTTGTCCAGGTTTTTCCAAATGTCACCAAAGAATTAAAGGAGAAGTATAGCTAAAGCTCATTTGGCTGTACTTCTCCTGTGGATCAGAGGAGTGCCATTCGTTCTGCACCCCTGTGACCCATTTTCAGCAGCCGAAGTCCACTAACATCACAGCTCGGGAAAAATCGTGACCATATGCTCAGGATTCACCCAAGAGAATGGACTGGTACCCGGCTCAGCCTCTCAGCGAGCCGCTTAGAGCCTGAGCTGGCCGCTCCCGTCCGCTCCATAGCCCAGCACTCCAGTTAGCGAGGGGGAGGCAGAGCAGAGAGATGGTGACTGACAGTCACCAGCTCTATGCTCAGGGAGCTGTAACAACGATCAGTGGTGTCTGATCTCTTGGTTCTCGGTGTTAGAGCCGATGGGGGTCAGATGCGGTCTGATGCTGCATCTACCTAGGTAAGTATGAATCTACAAAAAAAGTTAAAACCCATATTTCTCTTAATAAAAAAAAAAAGGGTTGTGAGGAATCCAGGCTAGATAATGAAATAGTCGTAGTCACAAGTACATTTTTTTTACATTCTTAAGATGGCTACACACTAAACAATTTGAATAAAACTTTAATTTAGATTTACCAAAACCATATAATGAGAGGTCAAACCTAAACACAAATTGAATGCAATCAGGCAGGACCTTGCACTACATAGTTGAAGATAAATCTAAAGGAAATTGAATAAAAATTGTATAATGTATCAAAGAGTGGCAAGAAGAAAGCCATTGTCGAAAGAAAGCCATACAAAGTCCTGTTTGCAGATTGCAAGAAGCCATGTAGGGGACACAACAAACACATGGAAGAAGGTGCTCTGGTCAGATGAGACCAGAATGGAACTTTCTGGCCTAAAAGCAAAACGCTACATGTGGCAGAAAACTAACACTGCACATCACCCTGAACACACCATCCCCCACCCTGAACACACCATCCCCACCGTTAAACATGGTGGTGGCAGCATCATGTTGTGGGGATGCTCTGCTTCAGCAGGGACAGGGAAGCTGGTCAGAGTTGATGGAGCCAAATACAGGGCAATCTTAGAAGAAAACCTGATAGAGTCTGCAAAAGACTTGAGAATGGTGTGGATGTTCACCTTCCAGTAGGATAACAACCCTAAACATACAGGCAGAGCTACAATGGAATGGTGTAGATCAAAGCATATTCATGTGTTAGAATGGCCCAGTCAAAGTCCAGACCTATAATCTGTGGCAAGACTTGAAAATTGCTGTTCACAGATGCTCTCCATCCAATCTGACAGAGCTTGAGATATTTTACAAAGAAGAATGGGCAAAAATGTCACTCTCTAGATGTGCAAAGCTGGTAGAGACATGCAGCTGTAATTGCAGCGAAAGGTGGTTCTACAAAGTATTGAGTCAGGGGGGCTGAATACAAATGCACGCCACATTTTTCACATAATTATTTGTAAAAAAAATTTGAAAACCATTAATCATTTTCTTTCCACTTATCAATTATGTGCTGTGACCGGAGTCACATTGGGTGGGGGAGCTTGTGGAACCCAGCTTACCTTGGAGAGCACTGGAAACTCCTTGCCCAGCTCCCCCCGCCCCTCCTATGTGTAAATCACCCTGTGTCCATTAGGGGCATAGGGTGATCGAGAACCCCAGTCTGATCTATGCTAGTCGGACTCGCTGTACTGCCAGGTAAAAAAAGGGGCAATGAGGGACCATAGCGGCCCCCCCGATAGCAAACAGAGGGAGAAGCTACAACGTAATGAGATCAATTGCAAAGAACTTTATTGGAAAATTGCATAAGAGTTAAAAATTGGAGATCCCACATATGTGGTACAAGACCAAACAGGTGGGGTCGGGGCGTGGCCTAATGCAGCATGTGAGCGGACGTCTTTCTTAGCAGTCTTTCTTAGCAGCTGTGATCCCTCTGCACAATCTCTTCACCTGCCACACAAACTCGGCTGAAATCTCTCCTGTATGCTTGGGGAAGACTCTGCAACATTCCTGGGGGATTCTGGTGGATGGGAAAACGAAAGAAACAGCCCCCGGCTAGGATGAGTATTACCACATGCTCCGGTCAAGATGGCCGTCGCTCCACCATCCCACACTCGTCCCTGGCATCCACGCCGGATCTTTTTGATGAGGAGCCTGATCCCTTACTACCACCTTCTCCCGGGACCTCGGCACCCCCGGCGCTATCGGTCATCCCTCCCCACATCGATGATGGCCTAGAGGACGGTCCGGAACCGGAACCTACCCTGCTGGATGTTCTTAAACTAATTAAGGTAAACCATTCAGATAGTATGGGGAAAGTGGAGGAACTTAAACTGGACATAACAATTATGCACCAGGACATGCATAAAATGAGGGACCGGGTCTCTGAGACTGAGCGCCATGTTATCGACTTGGAAGATGCTGTCGGCCCGGTCCAAGCTACCCAAAAAACGCATGGCACTAAAATCCTTTACCTGGAGGACAAGGTAGACGATTTGGAGAACCGTCTGCGCAGAAATAACCTGCGTCTGGTGGGCCTTCCTGAGCGGGTTGAGGGTTCCAACCCGGTCTCTTTCCTGGAAAGATGGTTTACCCAGGAATTCGGTAAAGACTGCCTATCCCCCTGTTTTTTTCTGGAGCGTGCACATAAGAGTGCCTGGCAGGCCACTTCCTGCAGGCAACCCTGGTAATCCGCACCATGGTAATCCGTCTTCTCAATTACCGTGACAGGGACTCTATTCTGTGTGCTGCCCACATAAAGGGGAGCCTAAAGATCAACAACGCATCTGTGTCTCTGTTTCCTGATTACTCTCCGGCGGTCCACGCCTCAAGAGCCAAGTACCAACACGTTAAGCTGAAGTTGAGGGAGAAGACAATCCAATACTCTATGCTGTTTCCTGCCACATTGAGAGTTGTGCACTAAGGCCAGGTGCACTTTTTCCAAACCCCAGCAAATGCTCTTTCTTGGTTTGAGTCTCTGCATCAGCCGGGTCGAATGTCTGACCGGACCCGGGACACCTGAGCTGTCTAATCTCCTGTAAATAAGTTTATTTTTTCTTTCTTCCCGGCCGGAGGGCCTTTACCTGTGTCAGGTGATTCAAGTTACCTGTTTTCACAAGAGGACATGATCTCAATATGGTATCTATGCTGCTACTTATATGCATATTTGGTTGACCCCTGACTTTCTTTAAGTTTTGGTCACTGATTTGCCTGTATTGGCCATGTTTCTAGTATTTACTAGCAGTTCAGGGTCTAAGCCTGCTCCTGGTTTTTGGGGTAAGGCAGGGGTTAAATATATGCTACTGCCAGTTCTCATTGTGTCTTTGATAAACATGTGTATGTTGTGTGCATGGATGATTGTGGTGTGTAAGTGTGTGTCTGTTTTTTGTCCTGCATTCTCCTCCCTCTGGGATTGCAGCCGTGACAACACCTTTGATTTGTTGACTTTCACTAATTTAATATGTCTTTGGTCAAGTGTGTCTCCTGGAATGTCCAGGGTCTAAATTCAAAATTGAAAAGGGCTTCCATGTTTGACTTCCTCAAGACACATAAGCCTCATATACTGTGCCTGCAGGAGACACACCTTATGGGGTCAAAAGTGCTTGCCTTAAAGAAACACTGGGTTATGCATGGATATCATTCCACATTTTCTAATTATGCCAGGGGGGTGTCCATCCTCATAAGGAAGGGCCTCCCCTTCTCATGTGACAGAGTGATTTTAGACCCTAACGGGCGGTACATTTTTCTTCAATGTAAAATACACGCCACCCCATTACTTTTGGTGGTTGTGTATGCTCCCCCCCGTCACGGCTGCACTCTTTACTGATCTATGTACAAGGTTATCTGATTTGCCCACATTAGCCACCCTTATTGTGGGGGATTTTAACTCTGTAATAGACCCTATCTTGGATAGACTGAAACCCATCCAGTACGAATCTAGGCTGTTTTGTCAGTGGTGTACCTCCTTTGGATACATTGACCTATGGCGACAACAAAACCCTTTGGCCAGGGAATACTCTTGTCAGTCCCGGTCTTACCATACTCTTTCCAGGCTGGACTATGCCCTCAGGACTTCTGACCTGACCTCATATATCCAGACAGTGTATTACATATCTCAGACGATTTCTGACCACTCCGCCCTGTGTGTGGAATTACTGCTTGGCCACAGACCCTCCTTTCGGTTGTGGAGGCTCAGTCCCCTTTGGATATCCACTACCGAATTTGAGGAGCCGGTCCGGCGTGACATGTCCCTATATTGGGGGGACAACGCCGGATCGGCTTCTTTTGGCCCCACACGGGATGCCTTCAAGGCGTCTGTACGGGGCTCATAAATCTCTAACATTGCTAAACATAGGAGGTCCTCCAGAGCTGCTCTTCCTTCCTTGGAGTCCTCTCTGGAGGCCGCTAGGGCCCAATACTCTGCACTCCCCACCCCGGACTCTCATGGAGTACTGGTGGGGTGCACAAAGCCCTGGATCTCCATAGGGTGGACGCAACGCGGACTCAGCAGTTATACTTGTCTGCCAGGCTACATGAGTATAGTGGGAAAAATAGTAAAATGTTAGCTTTTCTCTCTCGCACTGAATATACAGATAGGACTATACCACAGATTCAATTGCCGGATGGCACTGTTACCTCGGATCCATTGATCATAAATCAGACGTTTAAGTCCTTCTACCAAAACTTATACGCAGACCCCCCTTCCCCGGACGAAGTGGAAACATTTTTGACTCCCTTCAGTTTTATGTATTGGAGGACTCCCACGTCTCCATCCTAGACACTCCTGACAATTGATGAGATTACTGACGCTATTTGCCCTCTACCCCCCAATAAAACTCCTGGGTTGGACATTTGCCAGCAGAATAGTACAAAACATATGCTGATGAATTGGCGCAGAAATGACTGCCCCTTTTCAATCGGGCAATGGAGGAGGGCGAACTTCCTCCCTCCATGACAGAAGCTCTTATTGTAGTGCTACCCAAGCCTGACAAAGACAAACTATTGTGTGGGTCATATCGTCCGATCTCGTTACTAAATAGTGATGTTAAAATACTAGAGAAGGTTTTAGCTCTAAGATTACAAAAGGTTATTCTCCATCTTGTCCACAGGGACCAGACAGGGTTCATGCCTGGGAAGAGTACATATGACAACATTTGTCGCCTTTATTTACATATTCACAGGGCTGCCACTGACAAGAGGAGCGGACTGGTGCTATCACTAGATGTGATGATAGCATTTGATACTGTAAGCTGGTCATTTCTTTGGGAAATCATGCATTGTATGGGTTTTAGTGTCCAATTTATTGCGTGGGTCAGGTTGCTTTATACCAACCCCAAGGCAAGGATAAGTACCAATAAAGATGTGTCGGACACGTTTAATTTGCAGAGGGGTACCAGGCAGGGCTGCCCACTTTCGCCACTTCTGTTCGCACTAGCCATTGAACCACTTCCTCTGGCAGTGTGGCAGATGGTGACAGTGGGAGGCATCTGCTATGACGAGCTGTCGGAGAGGATCTCTCTATATGCGGATGATGCTTTGATCTATTTGGAAGGCTCAGAGCAGTCCTTTATCTCTTTGATGGAGGTTGTGGAGGAGTTTGGGAGGGCCTCGGGACTAAGGGTTGGCTGGGAAAAGTCTGTTGCATTCCCTATAGGCCCCGAAAGGGATTATGCTTATCTAGCCAGATCTAAGTTGACCATATGTCATACATACCTAGGAATATATATTAACAATAACCTATAAAATTTCCAGACCCTCAATATTACCCCGATTATATCACAGATGGAGGCCAGGTTACGCTCCTGGGCCTCATTACCACTAAATTTAATTGGACGCGTAAATATTTTTAAAATGATATTCTCACCCAAATTTCTTTACGTTTTTCGGGCTTCCCCAATCTTTTTATTTAAAAAACTTTTTACTAAAATTAATTCACTTGTGTCCTCCTTTCTTTGGCAGGGTTCGAGCCCGAGAATTGCAAGGGCCTCACTTCAGGCTGCAAAGCTGGATGGTGGGTTAGCCTGCCCTAATTTACGTCACTATTTTATAGCATCACAGCTTGCTTATGTTTATGACTGGTTTCTTGAGGCCTCCTCTTCCTGCTCCACCGCTCTGTTGACTGCCATTAATGGCCCGAGGACCTCACTTATTGATACACTACATAGGTCCGTGCCCAAACACTGCTCTAGGGGTTCACCGACTGAAGTGGGTTGGCTAGCCTGGCATGAGGGTAAAAAAGTAATCACAAAACCAGGAGGGGTGTCCCCCAAGGCTCCTTTATGGCATAATCCTAATTTCCTAGAGCTCATGGGCCACCCAGACTCTCAGTGGTGGACAGGACTTGGTTTCACCCATATCTCTCAGATTTACTTGAATGATGCATTTATCTCATTTGAAGACCTGAAGGCTAGGTGTGGTGTAACAAACAAATTTTATTTCAGGTACCTCTTATTACGCCATGCCGTCAGGGCACAGTTTTCTGGTCTGTCCCTGGAGCCCACTGAATCACCTCTGGTGGCACTAATGTCTTATCCGGACATTAGAAAACTGGTCACGACTGTTTATTCTCGCCTGCAGGCTGCGGGGGTCAAATCCTTTCAGATTGCTCAGCGGAAATGGGAAAAAGAAATGCCTGGGTTGTCAGAGGAGGGATGGGAGGAGGCCTCAGAAGTGTGCTTCCTTGACCTTATTGGATCTAATGACCAATATGTACAATTTAAATTCATACATCAGTTACATTATACTCCTGCCAGGTTGGCCCATATGGGATATGAATCCGCTGCTTCCTGCATTCGATGTGGCTTCTCTGAAGCTCGTTACATGCATATGCTTTGGTCCTGCCCTGTCCTGCCCGCCTTTTGGAGGGACCTATATTCTTTTTTTGAAAACACACTACAATTACAGGTGCCCTGCACCCCGGAGGTTGGACTATTGGGTGTGTTGAATGACTGTATACACAGGACTCATACTCGTATTCTTGTCCGTATAATATTGTTTTATGCTAGAAAGTTAATTTTGATGCAATGGAAGACTGCAACTGCTTCAGATGTTCAAATATTGTACCGTATGTTGAATAAAGTTATACCAATTTTTAAATTGGTCTACAAGCGCAGGTCCTGCCCAAAAAAATTCACAAAGATTTGGCAGCCCTGGCTTGATATAGCGGATTCCTTTTGGAAGGACACTCCGCTCTCTCAACCATAACCGAAGATGGCCTCCCCTGGACAATTTTTTGGTGTCTATGACAGGCCATTGCCTCAGGTTGGCTGGCCTTTTGGTTACTACAACTGAAGGGGCAAGGAGGATGAGGCTGGACTAGGTTTGTTTCTTTGTGTGAAAGTGTTGATGTGTGTGTGTGTGCGTGGCGTGAATGTTGTGTGAACTGCAGTAACTCCACTGTTTATTGCACTAAAATCTATGGCAGTTGGGCTCTACGTAGCCCACAGTTATTAACCTTTTATACCTATTGGCAAAAGTTTATTCCTCTGTTGGGGAATCTTGAAGTAAGATATACAACTGTATCAGTTGGCGCGATTGGGCTATTGTAATTTCTACTCTATTTTGTAAAAGAGATTTTTTTATGGATACCTCTGTAATGTATAAACCTGTACACTATTTTCTAGCAAAATAAATAAAAAACAATTTATAAAAAAACAAAAAAAAAAAAAAACAGGTGGGGTCCGTTCCTCTGCAATATCTACTGACAATATAGAACAAAAATGACCACAGACTGTAAAACAGACAACGTTGAATAATTAAAAATAGATGCTAGTAGAGCAACCCTCCCCTAGGTCCCCGAGCTAAAGCTGCTAAATATGCTAGCAAGCCTGATACTGAATGACATGTCCACCTTGGTTTGCAAAACTGTGAAATATCCCAAATCGTAACTAGAGATATATGTGCCCTGACCAGGGCTTGATTAGTCTCATGTATGTATTTGAATGTACACGAATGGGATTTCATGCTGCTGCTTGTCTAGGACAGTGGATATGTCACAATGATAGTTCTACCAGTACAGACATGAAGCCGGTATACTTTCATGCAGTGTGTGATTGAGCATAATGATCTCCTGGATGATTAGATATGTGGTATGCCTGATCCAATGAAGTTCACTGAATGCTGGAGACAGATGAATACTGGTAATTTTGATACCGTTGCTGTATTTTGTAAAGCACTAAATCAGCCAAAAGTCTATATGGAATGGGTTAGTTTGAAGGCATGCACCAGAAGATTGAACCAATCCATGTAGGGTTTCTTACCCATCCTTGGGCTGTACGGATCGGCCAACAGTCTCCTTCCATGAATCAAGCATGTGTGGATCCGGTATAGCGAGACAAACTCTCGTCGAGACAGGTCTCTTGCTTCCGGCAGAGAAGTCAGATGTTCACGCTAAGGGGCACGGGATCCGGGTATACAACCAGTAGAGGGCACTAGCTCAAGGATCCACGTCAGCGCTTCTGTCATAGAATGTCCATGTAAAATATCACCGTGCTGGTAACGGTGTGGGCTTGCTCAGGAACAAGAGAGGGGGGTGCCCCCAGCGTCTATGGCATCACTTGTCGACGCGTTTCGTGCTACAAGATGAGCACTTCATCTGGACACTGTGCTTTAACGATCGGTATTGTTAAATAGGGCTATCCACCCAATCAAAATTTCAGCCACACATTGAGTTAATTACCGCCATCTTGTGGGGACAACATAAAACTACCCTTCAAACAATCTAGAAATACAGGTATAAAGACCCAATGAATTGTTGATGAGGTACATGCAAGGCAGAATAATTACAATTTATGTAAAATAATAAGAGATATCAAGCAAACAATTCAATGAGCGGATCAACAGTGCAACAAATATACTGATGTGCCTCCACCAAAGTACAGCTCATCCAATTCGCTGTACAGCCACACTGGAATATTGTATATATGTATATATTGTATGTTTTCCCATGCTGTTGTGGACTGTTTACTGGGATTGTTTGGGGTGTGGTTGTGTCCCATTGTTCTGTTGTGTCTGTCTGCCTTAGGAGAAATGTATTATGGGATGGATGTTTTGTATTTGTGTTCCTGGCATGTGGACTGGGGGCAGGGTAGAGTGGGGAGGGGAGAATTCCTCCAACAACTCTCCCTGCTGATTGGACAGTTTACCCCACCCTGAATTAAAGGGAGAGGGGAGTTGTTCCGAGTGTATATCTGTGTTTGAATAAACAGTTTGATGTTTTTCACCCTACATTCAGTTACGGCTAATGACTGGGTAAGCCAAGGGGTCTTGGATAGTGCTGGTTCTGGACAAAGGAAGCATTTACGGCGGACATAGTCCTGTTGAGTACGGGGGGCCGTCACATGTGCCACTTTGTGCTGGTCTATCACATGAAATCCAAATAAAATACATTTACATTTTTGGCTGTAACATGACAAAATGTGGATAATTTCAAGGGGTATGAATACTTTTTCAAGGCACTGTAGATGCGTCTAAATTTGTAAAGACATGTATGTATACATAACTTGTTTTTATAGCAATTTATATTTCCCATGTTTAGACTTATCTTACATGCATAGAAACACGTATACATGCATTTATATGTGTAAGCACGTAAAGTGCTACGGATCTACGGAAAGCAGCTCATGTTTACGCACCTGTGTGAATGGCTCCATTGAAAACAACGCAGCTACGTTCAAACCCCTAATCAAAAAACACTAGCATATGCGTTTTTTGCCCAAACAGCCTGTACCAACTAAGTTATAGAAGCCTCTGCCACAGCTCTGGCAAGGAAATCGACTAATATCCACATGCAGTAGAGCCCAATACAAAGTATGTTGAGGGGTTTCCTGCAGGGGATGACACTTTAGAATGGTCTCAGTAAAGTTCTTCTATGTAGCATGACTAGTAAAGTCTGTGATCGATGGTTAACTGGAAAAACTAACCAAGATTACAAAGTTCTGATGTGAATCAAGAGTTTGTGGAATTAAAGAAAATTCCACAAACTCGTGATTCAAGAAGCTGAGAATGAAAGTTGATCTTTCTAAATATACAACGCTAAACTGGGTTATAATTCGTGAGGAAGAGGTTAGAAGCCCCTATGGCAGGCCTACAGTTTTTTCGTGCGCCTAGTGTTCATTCTATTTGTCCCCTTCAATGGACAACAGAGAAAATTAAAAGATTAATAATTACAGGTAATTTTCAGGTTATGTTGTTTAGAAACTGATACTACATGAAAAACTAATATACATTTAAGAATCATAATTTAAACAGTTTTAACAATTTAAACTTACACAAGTTTTGCCACAGCCAACGCTCTCTTTGCATCTGCCGTTCCCTGTATAAACATAAAAATAGATTTCTGTTGTACTCACTGTAAAAACCTTGATTTCAATATTCATTAAGGCACACAGCAAACAATATTTAACACACATAGGTTATACATCTGCCTAGATGATTTGAACACTAAGGGGAGTATTTACATAAAAATTGCATAGTAATGTACATATGTCCTGTATGAATGGAGCAAAAGAGGAGTTCCACCCACTTTTACAAGGTGGTCTTAACCCCTCGTTTCTGGAGATATATATATTTCTTCTTTCTAACCTTTTTAGAAGTACATAGTGTACTTCCCTCCGAGCCCAGCCGCGGCGCAGTATGTTATGTCCTCTTCTGCAGCGAGTCCTCCTTCTCCCCCGTTGCTTTCTGGGACCTGCGTGTGTCCCAGAAGATGACAGGTTCCCTTAGTTACAATGGCGGCGCCTGCACCCAATCCTATGGATGGATCGGCCTCGGTGGGCCGACATTGCAGGCTCCCTGGACAGGTAAGCGGATGTAAACCCAATTTTTTTTTATGTCATAATGTAGAGCATAAGATTTCCTATCATTTGAGCCCAGTCTTAACACAGAGTTAATCCAGCTCTGAGCAATCCTCTTTTATTGTTCAGTGAGATAAATCTTGACAAACAGAGAAAAACTTTGTCAAATCCTCCCCCTTGCTGTGAGTGACAGGTGATTTACATATCTAGTGCACTAACCTAAGACATGCATTGTTTTTAATTCCCACCCCCACTCCTTTCTTCAGCAGCTCTGCAAGGATTGGCTGTTCCACACCTCAGCATGATTTAGCATGCTGAGAGTCATGTGGTTATTTCCTGTCTTTTCACTGGATGTTAGAGATCATAGCAGAAGTTCAGTGTAAGAAATATACACAGGAGAAAATGCATATTGACAAGGGGAGTGTAGAGGTGGGCGGGGAGTCTATTGACATCACGACTCCACCCACCGAGCTCCAGACAACAGACCCACCCACAGAATCTGCAGTTTTGCGGCTCTCAACAGACAGAGGGGAGACATTTCACAGGTAAAGATACATGCAGGAGCCTTATATATCCTTATAGATAACCCCTATTGGCAGTAGTTTAGAAAGGATGACATTGGGTTTACATCCACTTTAATACCATATAGTGGCCAGAAGTAGTTTTTTTTTCAGTATAAATTAATGAGAAACTTTTGACCAGCACAGAAAATAGAATAATAACATAAGCAATAACAATAAGCTTTTTGCTTTACTTGCAAAGAACACATGCATAAGCACTTTCACTGGGCGAAATGCTGTGCAAATTTGTCTTATAAATATAGCCCTAGGTTTTACAAAAATAAATACATAAAAAAATAAAAAGGGACTAGCTCCTATTGGCCAAAAGAGAGAGGGAGAGAGAGAGAGGGGGAAGTGGAGAGAGAGGGAGGGGGAGAGGGAGGGACAGGGGGAGAGAGGGAGAGAGGAGAGGGAGGGAGAGAGAGAGGGAGGAGGGAGGGGAGAGAGAGAGGGAGGAGGGAGGGGAGAGAGAGAGGGAGGAGGGAGGGGAGAGAGAGAGGGAGGAGGGAGGGAGAGAGAGAGGGAGGAGGGAGGGGAGAGAGAGAGGGAGGAGGGAGGGGAGAGAGAGAGGGAGGAGGGAGGGGAGAGAGAGAGAGAGGGAGGAGGGAGGGAGAGGGAGAGAGAAAGGGGGAGAGAGGAGGGGAGGGGAGAGAGAAAGGGGGGAGAGAGAGGGGGAGGGAGAGAGAGGGAGGAAGAGAGTGGGGGGAGGAAGAGAAAGGGGGGAGGAAGAGAAAGGGGGGAGGAAGAGAAAGGGGGGAGGAAGAGAGAGGGGGGAGGAAGAGAGAGGGGGGAGGAAGAGAGAGGGGGGAAGAGAGGAAGAGAGGAAAGCGAGAGTAGGGAGGGGTGAGAGAGGGGAAGAGATAAAGGGGAGGGAGGGAGAGGGAGGGAGAGGGAGGAATAGAGGGGGGAGAGGGAGAGGGAGGAGAGGGAGGAATAGAGGGGGAGGGGAGAGAGGGGGAGGGTGAGAGGGGGGAGAAGGAGAGAGGGGGGAGAAGGAGAGAGGGGGTGAGGGAGGGAGAGAGAGGGATAGAGAGGGAGGAGGGAGAGAGAGGGGGGGAAGGAGGGAGAGAGGGAAGGAGGGAGGGGGAGCAAGGAGGGGAGAGAGGGAGAGAGGGGGAGAGAGGGAGAGAGGGGGGAGAGAGAGAGAGGGGGGGAGAGAGAGAGAGGGGGGAGAGAGAGGGGGAGAAGGGCGAGAGAGGGGGAGAAGGGCGAGAGAGGGGGAGGAGGGAGAGAGAGAGGGGTGAAGGGCGAGAGAGGGGAAGGAGGGAGAGAGAGGAAGAGGATTGAGAGAGAGGGAGGAAGATAGGGGAGGAGAGAGAGAGGGAGGAAGATAGGGGGAGTGAGTGAGAGGGGAGGGAGAGGGGAGGGGGATGGAGGAGAGGGGGATGGAGGGAGAGGGGGATGGAGGGGAGGAGAGAGAGAGAGAGAGAGAGAGAGAGAGAGAGAGAGAGAGAGAGAGAGAGAGGGGGGGTGGGGGAGGAAGAGAGGGAGAGAGGGAGAGGGGAAGGGGGAGGGGAAGAGAGAGAGGGAGAGAGAGAGGGATGGAGAAGAAGAGAGAGAGGGAGAGAGATGGAGAAGGAGAGAGAGGAAGAGTGAGAGAGAAGGAGAGAGAGGGAGAGAGATGGAGAAGGAGAGAGAGGAAGAGTGAGAGGAGAAGGAGAGGGAGAGAGATGGAGAAGGAGAGAGAGGGAGAGAGATGGAGAAGGGAGAGAGAGGGGGAGAGAGAAGGAGAGAGAGAGGGAGAGAGAGGGGAGAGGGAGGGAGAGAGAGGGGAGAGGGAGGGAGAGAGAGGGGAGAGGGAGGGAGAGGGTGGAGAGAGAGGGGGAAGAGAGGGAGAGGAGGGAGGAGGGAGAGAGAGAGGAAGCAAGAGAGAGGGGGAGGAGAGAGATGAGGGGAGAGAGGGAGAGAGAGAGGGAGAGAGATGGAGGAGAGAGAGGGAGAGAGATGGAGGAGAGGGAGAGGGGGG
The DNA here is from genome assembly GCF_042186555.1 of Aquarana catesbeiana. NCBI lineage: Eukaryota > Metazoa > Chordata > Amphibia > Anura > Ranidae > Aquarana > Aquarana catesbeiana. The sequence continues at coordinate 187,218,343 of NC_133334.1, forward strand.
GAGAGATGGAGGAGAGAGAGGGAGAGAGATGGAGGAAGAGAGAGAGAGGGGGAGAGGGAATGGGGGGAGGAAGAGAGGTAGGAAGAGAGGGGGGAGGAAGATAGGGGAAGGAGAGAGTGAGAGGGAAGGAGAGAGGAGAAGGGAGGAAGAGGGAGGGAGGGAAGAGGGAAAGAGGGAGGAGGGTAGAGGGAAAGAGGGAAGAGGGAGGGAGGGAGGGAAAGAGGGAAGAGGGAAAGAGGGAGGGAGGGAAAGAGGAGGGAGGAAAGAGGAAAGAGGGAGGGAGGGAAAGAGAGAGGGAGGGAGGGAGGGAAGAGGAGAGGGAGGGAGGGAAAGAGAGAGGGAGGAGGGAAAGAGAGAGGGAGGGAGGAGGGGAGGGAGGGAAGGAGGGAAGGAGGGAGGGAAGGAGGAGAGGAAGGAGGGAAGCGAGGGAAGGAGGGAGGGAGGGAGGGAAAGAGGGAGGGAGGGAAAGATCGGGGGAGAGAAAGCGGGAGGGGAGGAGGGGAAGAGAGAGAGGAGGGAGAGAAGGCCTGAGGGGAGAGGAAGGGGGAAGGGAGAGAGGGGAAGGGAGGAGGGAGAGAGGGGAAGGGGGGGAGGAGAGAGAGAAGGGGGGAGGGAGAGAGAGGGAAA